>NW_027250648.1:3844002-3952114 GCF_044704955.1 Pristiophorus japonicus
GTGGTTCCCCCTTATCTATTCTGCTACTTACAACCTAAAAAAACACTAACAGATTTGTCAACTACAATTTCCCTTTCATAAATCCGTGTTGATTCTGTTATTACTTCCGAAGTGCCCTGTTACCATGTGCTTAATAATAGATTCTAGCATTTTCCCTGCTACGGATGTCAGGACTACCGGTACTGCTCGGGTTACATACAGAGTAAATCTAACTCCATCCTCTCCCAAATACTAGCAGGGTTGATGCAGAGTAAATCTCAGTCTACACTATCCAAAACACTCCCAGGGCAGGTACAACACGGGTTAGATACAGTGTAAATATCTCTCTAACTTTGCTCTACAATTGTACATGGCCTTGGTGAGACCACACCTGGAGTACTGTGCACAGTTTTGGTCTCCTTATCTAAGGAAGCATATACTTGCCTCGCTTATATACAGCGTAAAGCTCCCTCAACACTGACCCACCAGACATTCCAAGGGCAGGTACAACACAGGTTAGATACGGAGTTAATCTCTCTCTATTCGCTGTCCCAAGCATTCCACGATAGATACTTCATGGGTTAGATGCAGAATAAATCTCCCTCTACACTGCCCCATCAAACACTCCCAGTGCAAGTACAGCATGGGTTAGACACAGAGTAAAGCTCCATCCACGCTGTCCGATCAAACACACCCAGATCAGGTATAGCACAGGTCAGGTACAGCGTAAAGCTCCCCCGACATTGTCCAATCAACCACTCCAAGAGCGATACAGCATGGGTCAGAACAGAGTAAAGCTCCCTCTACACTGTCTGAACAAACACTCCTAGGGCAAGAACAGTATAGTTTAGATACAGAGTAAAGCTCCCTCTAAACTGCCCCATCAAACACTCCCAGGGCAGGTACAGCACAGGTTAGATACAGAGTAAAGCTCCCTCTACACTGTCTCATCAAACACTCCCAGGGCAGGTACAGCACGGGGTAGATTATAACATAAGAAATAGGAGCAGGAGTTGGCCACTTAGCCCGTCGAGCCTGCTCCGCCATTTAATATCATGGCTGATCTGATCATGGACTCGGCTCCACTTCCCAGCCCGCTCCCCATAACCCTTTGCTCCCTTATCACTCAAAAATCTGTCGATTTCTGCCTTAAATAGATTCAATGACTCAGCCTCCACAATTCTCTGGGGCAGAGAATTCCATAGATTTACAACTCTTAGAGAGGCAATTCCTCCTCATCTCAGTTTAAATGGGTGGGACCTTATTCTGAGACTATGTCCCCTAGTTTTAGTTTCCCCTATGAGTGGAAATATCCTCACTATATCCACCTTGTCGAGCCCCCTCATTACCTTATATGTTTCGATAAGATCACCCCTCATTCTTCTGAACTCCAATGAGTATAGGCCCAACCTACTCAACCTATCTTCATAAGTCAACCCCCTCATCTCCGGAATCAATCTAGTGAACCTTCTCTGAACAGCCTCCAATGCAAATATATCCTTTCTTAAATACGAAGACTAAAAATGCATGCAGTACTCTAGGTGTGGCCTCACCAATACCCTGTACAGTTGTAACAGGACTTCTCTGCTTTTATACTCCAGCCCCCTTGCCATAAAGGCCAACATTCTATTTGCCTTTCTGATCACTTGCTGTACCTGCACACTAACTTTTTGTGTTCGTGCACAAGGACCCCCAGATCCCCCTGTACTGCAGCACTTTGCAATCTTTTTCCATTTAAATTATAATTTATTTTTCTATTTTTTTCTGCCAAAGTGGATAACCTCACATTTTCCCACATTATACTCCATCTGCCAAATTTTTGCCCACTCACTTAGCCTGTCTATCCCTTTGCAGATTTTTTGTGTCCTCCTCATAATTTGCTTTCCCACCCATCTTTGTATCATCAGCAAACTTGGCTACATTACACTCGGTCCCTTCATCCAAGTCATTAATATAGATTGTAAATAGTTGAGGACCCAGCAACAATCCCTGCAGCATCCCACTAATTACTGTTTGCCAACCGGAAAATAATCCATTTATCCTGTCTCAGACACAGAGATAGATACAGAGTAAAGCTCCCTCTACACTGTCCCATCAAATACACCCAGGGCAGGTACAGCACAGGTTAGATACAGAGTAAAGCTCCCTCTACAATGTCAGAACAAACACTCCCAGGGCATAATTTAGATGCAGGGTAAACCTCTCTCTAAACAGCAATTCAAAAATGCCCAGGACAGGCACAACTCAGGTTAGATACACAGTAAGAATCCCTATACACTGTCCCACCAGACACTTCCAGGGCAGGTAAAACATGGGTTAAATACAGAGTAAAGCTCTGTTCCACCAGATGTTCCCAGGGCAGGTACAGCACAGGTTAGATGCGTAATAAATCTCCTGCTACCCTGACCCAACCATTCCAGGGTAAAAACAGCATTTGTTAGATATAGAGTAAACCTCCCTCTATACTGTTCCACCGGACATTCCTAGGGCAGGTACAGCACGGGTTAGATACGGAGTAAAGTTCCTCTGCACTGTCCCATGAAACGCATCCAGGGTAGGTACAGCATGGGTCAGATAGAGTAAATCTCCCTCTACACTGCCCCATCAAACTCTCCCAGGGCAGGTACAGCACAGGTTAGATACAGAGTAAAGCTCCCTCTACACTTACCAAATAAACACTGCTAGGGCAGGTATAGCATAATTTAGATACAGGGTAATACTCTCTCAAACCTCACTCTACAATTGTACAGGGCCTTGGTGGCTCACACCTGGAGCTGTGCACAGTTTTGGTCTCCTTATCCGAGGAAGGATATATTTGCCTTGCTTAGATACAGAGTAAAGCTCCCTCTACACTGTCCCATCAAACACTCCCAGGGCACGAACAGCACGGGTTAGATACAGAGTAAAGCTCCCTCTACACTGTCCCATCAAACACTCCCAGGGCAGGTACAGCACGGGGTTAGATACAGAGCAAAGCTCCCTCTATACTGTCCCATCAAACACTCCCAGGGCAGGTACAGCATGGGGTTAGATGCAGATTAAAGCTCCCTCTACACTGTCCCATCAAACACTCCCAGGGCAGGTACAGCACTGGTTATTTAGGGCCCAAATTTCCCCAAGAGTTGCCCCATTTTTTTTGGAGTAACTTAAAAATCGCAAATTTCCCTATTTAACTTGCTCCAATTAGTTAAGTTTTTTCTAGTTTAGTTTGTTCTCTCCAAAAGGGGGCGTGACAAGCCACTTACGCCTCTTCTGGCCATAGAAGCAAATTTGGCCAGCTGAAAGTAACTACGAACTAACGTAGGCCAGTGTATGTGGCCACTTTTGTAGGCACAGAAAAACCTTACCTACATTTAAGAAATCAGCGCAGGTAGCCAGAGATGGTGTGGGGTGGAGGTGAGTTTCGAGGATTCTAAAGCACTAAAGACCTTCACAACATCAGCACAACATTACAACATCTTCAGCACAACAGCTGCACAACATCATCAAAAATAAATGAAAGATAAATCAGCTACAGGAAATAGAGCAGTCCTATCTTGCCGACTGCAGAACGCACCGGCTAGCCGTTCGACCAGGGCGAGGGTCAGCAGGCACGCATGACTGTAGGGGTGAGGGATTTTTACTTTTTACAGTTGGCCCTAAATGTTGCGTGGTCCTAATGGAACATGATTCAGTCTTAATGCAAAATATCTTTTATTGGATATTTTACAGTGCACTTCAGCGACAACATCAACAACAACAACAGCAAAGAAAGGCTGCACCCATCCCTCACGCACATCGTGGGGAAAGTGCACTTCCTCTTAGGGTCGGCGATGGTGGTGCGGGGGGAGGGTTGGGGTCCCGGCTTGGGTCTGACCGGTGGCTGGTGCGTGGATTGAAGTGGGAGTGGCATTTGAGTGTCCGGCTTTTGTGCCCTTATTGCAGAAGCGAGCTCCCTCATGGCATCTGCCATCATTTGCACACCCTCTGAAATGCCTGCCCTGACTTCCCGTCTTAGTGCAGAGATTTCACCCGACAGTGTCACCACCTCATCATGCACCTCCACTGACGGCCGCCACGCGTGATCTTGTGAGGCCATTGGTCTCCTCACCCAATGACACAACCTGATTAACCTCTGGTGAGGGCTGCATCTCAGGAGAGACTGGTCGGCTTCTCCTTTCCCTCGCAGTGGGTCTGCCGAGTGGCACCCCTCCTGTGCGAGGCGCAGGCTGGGACAGTGGGGGACTGGGTGTCCCAAGATGCATTTCACGACCGCCACTGGGACCCGCGGCCTCGGAAGGTGTGAAACCATGGAATGTCGCCGAGGAGTTCATGGAGGTTTCTGGCAGTATGATGCCCTGTGCTATGTCCTAATCCATATCGCGGTCAGCATTTTCCCAAGCACACATTTTTCCATGGACCCCACCCACCTTGGTCTGGAGCGCACGCATCTGGATCCTCTGGTGGATCGTCAGGATCTTGGAGTGTCTTCTTCTGCAAAATACAACAGAACAGTCAAATGGTTAGCAGCACAGGAGGGGGCAGGATGGGTGGCATGAGTAGTCTGATGCGTAGCAGGCCAGTCAGCAGGTTGATTTGAAGGGCGACTATGCATTTTAATGACTCACCCTCGCGTGTGGGTCTAACTTGTGCAGAGCTAATTCTTTTTCTGCCGGTGCAATTCAGCGAGGCAGCATCCCTCTGTTCCAGGGGTGAGAGTTGGTGCAGATTTGGGTGGCCCTCCTCCTGTTCTAGTCCTCTCCCTTTTGTTGTAGGCCAATTTCTTCTGCAAAGATGAAAATATTAATTTTCAGACATGGTGCACTTCTGCTGGGTGGGACAGATACAGATGGTCACATTTTCAATTGCAATTCAATTTAAAGATGAAGATGTTACTTACACTCACTACTTGACCAACGTCCTGCCATTTCTTCTTGCACTGGCTTCCAGATCTGGTGGTATTCCCCCCAGCGGAGTATTCTTCTGCAACGAGGTTCCATCTTTTTCTCATTTCCTTGGGTGAAACTTTTGACGGACCACTCTTGCTGATATCCAGCTCCAGCCATTTCTCCTCAATGACAGTCACTAGTTTCTCCACTTCATCATAGAGGAAGTTCTTGGTTCGTCTTGCCCGCTCTTGCGCCACTCGTCTATTGGACTCAAACCTCATCTTTATGTATGGTCCATTACCAATAATTCTCTCCCTTTAATTGGCTGATTGCCAAGCTTCCTGTTGCACTACGCATGCGCGCAAGCTGAACCGCCCATTGCGCATGCGCGCACGCTGAAATGGTCATGCATCCCCCTGTTGGCACGCCACAAAATGCTGGGCTCAAGCCTGCCACGGCCGAAGCTCCGCCCCCCAAGTCTGTGCAGTAACACGCCGATGGAATCCGGACGACGAGGGAGCGGCCAAATTGAAAGGTAAATTTTTGGCACTTTTTTCCCCCCACGAAGTCAGTGCACCACATCTAACTACACCGCTCTAAGTGGCTGGCGAAATTTGGAGCCATACAGAGTAAAGCTCCCTCTACACTGTCCTAAAGAATCCCAGGGCAGGTACAGCAAGGGTTAGTTACAATTTAAAGCTGCCTCTACACTGACCCATCAAACACTGTCTGGGCTGGTACAGCACAGTTTTAGATACAGAGTAAAGCTCCCTCTACACTGTCCCATCAAACACTCCCAGGGCAGGTACAGCACGGGGTTAGATACAGAGATAATCTCCCTCTATACTGTCCCATCAAACACTGCCTGGGCTGGTACAGCACAGGTTAAACACTGAGTATATCTCCCCCAAACACTCCAGGGCAGATACTGCTTTGGTTAGATGCTGAGCAAAGCTCCTTCAACACCGACTCACCAGACATTCCAAGGGCAGGTACAACACAGGTCAGATACGGAGTAAAGCTCCCTATACCCTGTCCCAAGCATTCCAGCGTAGATACTACATTGGTTAGATGCAGAATAAAGCTCCCCCCACACTGTCCCATCAAACACTCCCAGGGCAGGTACAGCACGGGGCTAGATACAGAGTAAAGCTCCCTCTACACTGTCTAACCAGACATTCCCAGGCAGGTACAGCGTGGGTTACATAAAGATGAAATCTCCCTCTAGCCTGTCCCAAATACACGCAGGGTGGGTACTGCATACAAACGGAAAATAGTGCAGATGTTGGAATCTGGAATAAAAACAGAAAATGCTGGAAATCTCAGCAGATCAGGCAGTGGAGAGAAAGCAGAGTTAATGTTTCAGATCGATGACCCTTCGACAGAACGGGAGAGTGTTCGAAAAGAACAGATTCTTAAAAGCACTGAAAGGGGGAGAGGAAGGAAGGACAACAGGGAAGGTCTGTGATAGGGGGGAAGGCAGGAGACATTAGAGAGACAAAAGGGAGGATGGGCCGAATTCAAATGGTAATGGAAGGAGTTAGAAAAACATTAGTCAGGATAGGGTGTGAATGGTGGGATAATGACCACCGGCCATTAGAGACAAGGAGAATAAAGAAAGACAGAAACAGACAGGGGGAAGGAGCCACAGGTTGGCAGCGGTTACGCTCTGAAATTTTTTAACTCGATGTTGAGTCCAGAAGGCTGTAAAGTGCCTAAATGTTAGATAAGGGGCTGTTCCTCGAGCTTGCGAGACCCTGTAGGAGACCGAGAACGGAAAGGTCAGAGTGGGAGTGGAGAATTAAAGTGACAGGCGACCGGAAGCTCAGGGTCACACTTGTGGACTGAACGGAAGTGCTCCGCAAAGCGGTTACCCAATCTGCATTTGGTCTCCCCAATATAGAGATCACATCATGAGCAGCGAATTCAGTATACTAAACTGAAAGAAGTACAAGTAAATCACTGTTTCACCTGGAAGGAGTATTTGGGGCCCTGGACAGTGGGAAGGGAGGACGTAAAAGGGAAGGTGTTGCATCTCCTGCGCTTGCACGGGAAGGTGCCGTGGGAAGGGGAGGGGGTGCTGGGGGTGACTGTGGAATGGACCAGAGTGTCGCGGAGGGAGCGGTCCCTTCAGAATGCTGAGAGGGGAGGAGAAGATGTGATTGGTGGTGGGATCACGCTGGAGGTGGCGGAAATGACGGAGGATGATCCGTTGAACGTGGAAGCTGGTGGGGTGAAAGGTGAGGACAAGGGAAATCCTGTCATGCTTCTGAGAGGGTGGGGAAGGAGTGAGAGAAGAGGTGCGGGAAATAGAATGGACACGGTCAAGTGTCATGTTAACCACGGTGGAGGGGAACCCTCTGTTGAGGAAAAAGGAAGATTTGTCAGAGGCGTAAAAGATGGCACCATCAGAGCAGATGTGACAGAGACGAAGAAACTGGGAGAATGGAATGGAGTCCATACAGGATGCGGGTTGGCAGGAAGTGTAGTCCAGGTAGCTGTGGGAGTCAATGGGCTTGTAGGGAAAAAACAAAATGGTGGTCGGGGGCCGCGGAGTGAGGCTGCCATGAGCTGCTCGGTAGCCGCCAGCGCAGCCTCGGACGAGGACAAGGACAACGACAACCGGTTGAGCTCGGACGGCGAGTAAGTGGTGGCGGCGGCAGGGGCCGGGATGGCGGACCCGCGGACGGCAAGGGCGGCCTTTTGCCTGGCCGGCCTGGGCCTGGGCCGCGCGTGCTCTAACACCCACAGCTACCTGCAGCTCATGTGGCAGCGGCACAGAGACACGGGCAGCCCGCGGGACCAGCTGACCGGCAAACTGTCCGTCAACTGGCTGAAGCGGCACGGCAAGGCCCACCGCAAGAGCTGGGCAAGGAGACGCACGGTCAGCCTGCCCACTGGGGAGGAAGGGAAGGGAGAGGGCTGGGTTGGGTTAAATTGGATTGGATAGTGTTGGGTTAGATTGCATTGCATGGATTGTTTTGCATTGCATCATTGAATTGAATTGGACTGAATAAGATGGGATTGGGCAAGCTAGGATTGGACTGGACTGGACATGATTCACCTAGTACAGAAATGGGGAATAGGGAGGGGCACCAGTAAATGGGGGATAGGGGAGGGGGACCATTAAATGGGGGGATAGGGGAGGGGCACCAGTAAATGGGAGGGAGATAAGGGAGGGGCACCAGTAAATGGGGGATAGGGGATGGGCACCAGTAAATGGGAGGGAGATAGAGGAGGGGCACCAGTAAATGGGAGGGAGATAGAGGAGGGGCACCAGTAAATGGGTGATAGCGGAGGGGCAGCAGTAAATGGGGGATAGGGGAGGGCACCGGTAAATGGGGGGATTGGGGAGGGGCACCAGTAAATGGGGGACAGGGGAGGGGCACGAGTAAATGGGGGATAGGGGAGCGGCACCAGTAAATGGGGGGGAATTGGGGAGGGGCACGAGTAAATGGGGGATACGGGAGGGGCACGAGTAAATGGGGGATAGGGGAGGGGCACGAGTAAATGGGGGATAGGGGAGGGGCACCAGGAAATGGGGGGATTGGGGTGGGGCACCAGTAAATGGGGGGATTGGGGAGGGGCACCAGTAAATGGAGGATAGGGGAGGGCAAGAGTAAATGGGGGACAGGGGAGGGGCACCAGTAAATGGGGGATAGGGGAGGGCACCAGTCAATGGGGGATAGGGGAGGGGCACCAGTCAATGGGGGATAGGGGAGGGGCACCAGTAAATGAGGGATAGGGGAGGGCACCAGTAAATGGGGGATAGGGGAGGGGCACCAGTAACTGGGGGAATAGGGGAGGGGCACCAGTAAATGGAGGATAGAGGAACCAGCCCACACTGCGATACGTGCGCGCACTAGGTCCGTGCAGCAGGGCTGGTCTCCAGTCATCCTGGTTAACCCTCGCCACTGATAAAGGCCTAGCTCTGTCGAGCCCGTGTGGTGGCTGATGGGCAACGGCCACCACACGTTAAAAAAATCCACGCACAGGCATCTTCCACCCCCTCAACTGGAGTTCAGGACTGGAACATCGGGTCCTCATTGAATCATCTGTGAAGTCATCCTCATTCGAGGGACCGCCGATGATGAGTGGATACTGATCGATAGCCTATCCCCAGAGATGGAGATGGAAAAGTCTAGGAAGGGAAGGGAAGAGTCGGAGATGGATCAAGTGAAGGTGAGGGAAGGGTGGAAATTGGATGCAAAGTGAATGAAATTTTCGAGTTCAGGGCGAGAGCAGGAAATGGCACCGATACAGTCATCAATGTACCAGAAAAAGAGGTGAGGGAGGGGACCCGAGTAGGACTGGAACAAAGAATGTTCCACGTATCCCACAAAAAGGCAGGCATAGACCCATGTGGGTTCCCATAGCAACACTTTTAATTTGGAGGAAGTGAGTGGAGATAAAGGAGAAGTTGTTCAATGTGAGAACAAGTTCAGCCGGGCGGTGGAGGAGGAGGAGGGTGGTGGATGGGGACTGGTTAGGCCTCTGCTCGGGGAAGAAACGGAGTGCCCTCAGGCCATCGTGGTGGGGGATGGAAGTGTAGAGGGATTGGGCGTCCATAGTGAAAAGGAGATGGTTGGGGCCAGGAAACTGTTAAAGTGATGGAGGGCGTCGGGGAATCGAGGATGTAGCTGGGAAGAGAGTGGACAAGGGGAGAAAAAATAGTCGAGACAGGAAGAAATAAGTTCTGTGGGGCAAGAACAGGCTAACACGATGGGGCAGTCCTGTTTTTGGATCTTGGGAAGGAGGTAGAAGCGGGCTATGCGGGGTTGGGGAACTATGAGGTTGGTAGCTGTGGAGGGAAGATCTCCAGAGGAGATGAGGTCAGTGACCGTCTGGGAAATGATGGCTTGATGTTCGGTGGTGGGGTCATGGTCCAGGAGGAGGTAGGAGGAGGTGTCAGAGAGTTGGCGATCAGCCTCTGCAAGATCGAGGTCGGTTCACCAAACAACAACAGCGCCATCCTTGTCAGCAGGTTTAATGACAAGGTTAGGGTTGGGTCTGAAAGAGTGGAGTGCTGCAAGTTCAGAGGGAGGGAGGTTGGAGTGAGTGAGAGGAGCAGTGAGATGGCCGATGTCCCATCGGCAGTTTGCCATGAGGAGAACTAGAGAGGGCAAGAGGCCAGAGGGAGGGGTCCAGGTAGAGCGGGAATTCTGAAAATGTGAGAAAAGGTCAGTTGTGCGGGGTGAAGACTCCTGGCCGAAGAAGTGGGCAGGAAGGCGGAGGAAAAAGGGCTCAGCATCATAGTGAGCTTGAAATTTATTGAGGTGAAGGGTAGAAGCTCAGGCCTTTGCTGAGGACTGATCGTTCGGGGTCAGAGAGGGAAGGTCAGGGGGGATAGTGAAAACACGGCAGGGGGTGAGATTGGAAGAAGGGATGGGATCAGAGAGAAGTGAAGGGGAAGAAGGTTCCAGGATGTCCAAGAGTTGTTGAAGTTTACGATCCTTGATACCTGAAAGGAAGGGGAAAAGTTTTTGGTTAAAGCGCCGGATGAGGCGAAGGATGAAATGGAATTGTGGACCAGGACAGCTTAGAGACAGAATGAGTCAGTGCTGCTGAAGAGAGAGGGCGAGAGTGTGCATGTGACGGCGCATGGCGTTCAGT
The DNA here is from genome assembly GCF_044704955.1 of Pristiophorus japonicus. Taxonomy (NCBI): domain Eukaryota; kingdom Metazoa; phylum Chordata; class Chondrichthyes; family Pristiophoridae; genus Pristiophorus; species Pristiophorus japonicus. Next base: position 3,854,463 of record NW_027250648.1, read on the forward strand.
GTGGATCCCAGGACGCAGCAAGACCAGTGGTTGGAAGAACGCTGAATATCACCAAACAGTAGTAGTGAGGTGGGGGACAGCATCAAACAAGAAATAAAGGATGTGTGCAATAAAGGTACAGCAGTAATCATGGGCGACTTTAATCTACACATTGATTGGGCTAACCTAACTGGTAGCAATGCGCTGGAGGAGGATTTCCTGGAGTGTATTAGGGATGGTTTTCTGGACCAATATGTCGAGCAACCAACCAGGGAGCTGGCCATCCTCGACTGGGTGATGTGTAATGAGAAGGGACTAATTAGCAATCTTGTTGTGCGAGGCCCCTTGGGAAAAAGTGACCATAATATGGTAGAAGTCCTTATTAAGATGGAGAGTGACAAAGTTAATTCGGAAACTAGGGTCCTGAACTTAAGGAAAGGTAACTTAGACTGCATGAGGCGTGAATTGGCTAGAATAGACTGGCAAACGATACTTAAAGGGTTGACGGTGGATAAGCAATGGCAAACATTTAAAGATCACATGGATGAACTTCAGCAAATGTACATCCCTGTCTGGAGTAAAAATAAAACTGGGAAGGTGGCTCAACCATGGCTAACAAAGGAAATTAAGGATAATGTTAAAGCCAAGGAAGAGGCATATAAATTGGCTAGAAAAAGCAACAAACCTGAGGACTGGGAGAAATTTAGAATTCAACAGAGGAGGACTACGGGTTTAATTAAGAGGGGGAAAATAGAGTACGAGAGGAAGCTTGCATGGAATATAAAAACTGACTGCAAAAGCTTCCACAAATATTGTGAAGAGTAAAAGATTAGTAAAGACAAACGTAGGTCCCTTGCAGTCGGATTCAGGTGAAATTATAATGGGGAACAAAGAAATGGCAAACCAATTGAACCAATACTTCGGTTCTGTCTTCACGAACGAAGACACAAATAACCTTCCGAAGGTACTAGGGGACAGTGGGTCGAGTGAGAAGGGGGAACTGAAGGACATCCTTATTAGGCGGGAAATTGTGTTAGGGAAGGCCGATAAATCCCCGGGGCCTGATAGTCTGCATCCCAGAGTGCTCAAGGAAGTGGCCCTAGAAATAGTGGATGCATTGGTGATCATTTTCCAACAGTCTATCAACTCTGGATCAGTTCCCATGGACTGGAGGGTAGCTAATGTAACACCACTTTTTAAAAATGGAGGGAGAGAGAGAAAACGGGTAATTATAGACTGGTTAGCTTGACATCAGTAGTGGGGAAAATGTTGGAATCGATCATGAAGGACGAAATAGCAGCGCATTTGGAAAGCGGTGACAGGATCGGACCAAGTCAGCATGGATTTATGAAAGGGAAATTATGCTTGACGAATCTTCTGGAATTTTTTGAGCATGTAACTAACAGAGTGGACAAGGGAGAACCAGTGGATGTGGTGTATTTGGACTTTCAAAAGGCTTTTGACAAGGTCCCGCGCAAGAGATTGTTGTGCAAAATCAAAGCACATGGTATTGGGGGTAATATACTGACTGGTTGGCAGAGAGTCGGGATAAACGGGTCCTTTTCAGAATGGCAGGCAGTGACTAGTGGAGTGCCGCAGGGCTCAGTGCTGGGACCCCAGATCTTTACAATATACATTAATGATTTGGATGAAGGAATAGAGTGTAATATCTCCAAGTTTGCAGATGACACTAAACTGGGTGGTGGTGTGAGCTGTGAGGAGGATGCTAAGAGGCTGCAGGGTGACTTGGATAGGTTAGGTGAGTGGACAAATGCATGGCAGATGCATTATAATGTGGATAAATGTGAGGTTATCCATTTTGGGGGCAAAAACACGAAGGCAGAATATTATCTGAATGGCGGCAGACTAGGAAAAGGGGAGGAGCAACGAAACCTGGGTGTCATGGTTCATCAGTCACTGAAAGTGGGCACGCAGATACAGCAGGCAGTAAAGAAGGCCTTCATAGCTAAGGGATTTGAATATAAAAGCAGGGAGGTCTTACTGCAGTTGTATAGGGCCTTAGTGAGGCCTCACCTGGAATATTGTGTTCAGTTTTGGTCTCCTAGTCTGAGGAAGGACGTTCTTGCTATTGAGAGAGTGCAGCGAAGGTTCACCAGACTGATTCCAGGGATGGCTGGGCTGCCATATGAGGAGAGACTGGATCAACTGGGCCTTTATTCACTGGAGTTTAGAAGGATGAGAGGGGATCTCATAGAAACATATAAGATTCTGACGGGACTGGACAGGTTAGATGCGGGAAGAATGTTCCCGATGTTGGGAAAGTCCAGAACCAGGGGACATAGCATTAGCATAAGGGGTCGGCCATTTAGGACTGAGACGAGGAGAAACTTCTTCACTCAGAGAGTTGTTAACCTGTGGAATTCCCTGCCGCAGAGAGTTGTTGATGCCAGTTCACTGGATATATTCAAGAGGGAGTTAGATATAGCTCTTATGGTTAAGGGGATCAAGGGGTATGGAGAGAAAGCCGGAAAGGGGTACTGAAGGAATGATCAGCCATGATCTTATTATATGGCGGTGCAGGCTTGAAGGGCCGAATGGCCTACTCCTGCACGTATTTTTCGATGTTTCTATCTTGGAGATATCTGTAATCCTGGGTGGATCCAAAACATGAAGGGTAGAAATTCAGTTGGTATTTGAATTTGGCCCATCATCCCTTTTGTCTCTCTAATCTCTCCTGTCTTCCAACCTATCACTAACCTTCCCTTTTGTTCTTTCTTCCCCTCCCCCTTTCAGTAATTGTTAAAATCTGTTCTTTCTGAACACTCTCCAGTTCTGACGAAGGGTCATCGACCCAAAACGTTAACTCTGCTTCCTCTCCACAGATGCTGCCTGACCTGCTGCGATTTCCGGCCTTTTTCTGTTTTCATTGCAGGGTAGGCACTGCATTGGTAAGATACAGAGTTAATCTCCCTCTGCACTGTCCCATCAAACACTCCAGAACAGGTACAGCATGGGTTAGATACAGAGTAAAGCTCCCTCTACACTGTTCCATCACACAGGATTGGGGATAATATGGATAGAGGATTGGCTAACTAACAGAAAACAGAGAGTCGAGATAAATGGGTCATTTTCCAGTTGGCACTAGTGGGGTGCCGCAGGGATCGGTGCTGGGTCCTCAAATATTTACAATCTATATTAATGACTTGGATGAAGGGACCGAGTGTAATGTAGCCAAGTTTGCTGATGATACAAAGATGGGAGGGAAAGCAAATTATGAGGAGCACACAAAAAATCTGCAAAGGGATATAGACAGGCTAAGTGAGTGGGCAAACATTTGGCAGATGGAGTATAATGAGGGAAAATGTGAGTTATCCACTTTGGCAGAAATAATAGAAAAGCAAATTATAATTTAAATGGAGAAAAACTGCAAAGTGCTGCAGTACAGGGGGATCTGGGGGTCCCTGTGCATGAAACACAAAAAGTTAGTATGCAGGTACAGCAAGTAATCAGGAAGGCAAATGCAATGTTGGCCTTTATTGCAAGGGGGCTGGAGTATAAAAGCAGAGAAGTCCTGCTACAACTGTAAAGCAGCACAAGGGTGATGGGTGAGCTGGACTTGGTGCGAGTTAGGGCACGGGCAGCTGAGTTTTGGATCAACTCTAGTTTATGTGGGAGGAGTGCATTGAAATAGTCAAGTCCGGAGGTAACAAAGGCATGGATGAGCGCTTCAGCAGTGGATGAGCTGAGGCAAGAGTGTAGATGGACGATGTTACAGAGGTGGAAATATGCAATCTTAGTAGTGCTGTGGATATGTGGTCAAAAACTTATTTCAGGGCTAAGTATGACATCAAGGTTGCGAACAGTCTGGTTCAGCATCAGACAGAAGTTGGGGAGAGGAATGGAGTCGGTGGCTAGGGAACGGAGCTTGTGATGATGACAATTACAAACAAACATCAGAATATTTCAAAGGTTATCATGTGCAAAATGTGTGGATGAGTTATTTAAATTAAATTGGTTCCAAAAACGGGTTAACGAATGCAGAAATAACGGATTTTCAAATCTTATGCAATACAGTTCAATAAAGGGGTGGCTCAAAGGATTTCAGCTGAGTTTAAAGTGAGACACTGCAGTTCAGTCTACTACAACCACAAGTCATGTACTCAAACGTAACAAGTTTGGGGTTTTATATGATAGAAGCTGAACTAGGTGAGAAGTGAAATCAGTTAGAGTAAGAAAAAGCCCTAAAATGGAACAGTCGGTAAGAGAACATCAATGAGTCTCCTCTGATTATTGGAGGAATCAAATATTCAACACACTGTGTTTGAAACAATGCTAATTTATTCAATATTTATACACAATATTAATCTCTAGCTCAGGTATAGGGGTTATTAAGATCATCAGAAACAAACAATAACTGCCAGAATGAACATGCTTCAGTACCCAATACAATCCCAGTAAATCATGTTCTATTCACTGAGGTGGCCTTTCAATGGTGGGATTTTTACCCAGCATTCCCCACGGGGAGAATGTGCCGCACCCAGACTACAGGAGCTCAATACGCAGGCACGGGACCTGGCTATGTTTGGAGCATGTGCGATGTGTCTAATGGCGGAGGCTGCTCAGAGGATGTGATTTTCAGCAGGGCGTAGGGGAACAATGGACCAGCGGGTAGCCGGGGAGGCGTCATAAACAACTGGTGCCTGCTGCAAGCCCGGAATAATAACCGGAATATCAGCGGTTGCAGCTTCGGGGCTTTCTCCCGGTCACAGGCCCAGGCTAACGGTGGCCATCTTCGTGTAGGAAGGCAGGTTTACCAGTCTGCCATTTTGATTCAGTGGGTCCCAAAGTGCATGCGCGGCCATCTTGGTGATGTCAGTGTCTGTGTAGAAGAGAACCAGGCCAGAGTCAGCACCTTCAGGGGAGGGGAACCAGTGAGTGTCCAACTGCAGCCAGCCAGAGTCAGCACCTTCCGGGGGGAGAGAGAGAGAGAGAGAGAGAGGGGAGGGAAACCAGTGAATGTGGAACTGAACCCAGCAGAGAGAGCTCCTTCAGGGAAGGAGGGGAAGGGGAACCAGTGAGTGTAGAACTGAACCTAGCGAGAGTCAGCATCTTCAGGGGAGCAGAGGGAGGGGAAACAGTGAGTGCAGAACTGAACCCAGCCAGAGTCAGCACTTCAGGGAAGGAGAGGGAGGGGAACCAGTGAGTATGGAACTGAACCCAGCCAGAGTCAGCACCTTCAGGGGAGGAGAGGGAGGGGAAACAGTGAGTGCAGAACTGAACCCTGTCAGAGTCAGCACCTTCAGAGGAAGAGAGGGAGGGGAACCAGTGAGTGTAGAACTGAACCCAGCCAGAGTCAGCACTTCAGGAGAGGAGAGGGAGGGGAAACAGTGAGTGCAGAACTGAACCCAGCCAGAGTCAGCACCTTCAGAGGAAGAGAGGGAGGGGAACCAGTGAGTGTAGAACTGAACCCTGTCAGAGTCAGCAGCTTCATAGGAGGAGAGCAGAACCAATGAGTTTGTAAGTTAACCCAGCCACAATCAGCACCTTAAGGCAGTGGGGACAGAGGGAGGGGAACCAGTGATTGTAGAAATGAACCCAGCCAGTGTCAGCACCACCAGTGGAGGGAGGGAAATCACAGAGTGTAGAACTGAACCCAGCCACAATCAGAACCTTCAGGGGAGGGTGAGGGAGGGGAACCAGTGAGTGCAGAACTGAACCCAGCCAGAATTGGTGATGAAAACTGGAAGTGGAGGAGAAACAGTCTAGACAGGAGGGACAATGTGTGGGAAAGGGGTTTACAGATTTGGAAGAACAAGAGAGGAAAGAATGTTCCATGGAAACTAGATGTGTCTATTCTGAATTTCTATCTTGTACTGACAGTGATGCATTTTGTTATTTCCTTTTACAGCATATTCGAAGGGGAGAGTTTCAGACAAGAAACTCAAACCAAACATTGCGTCAAGATCTGATGGAGTCAATCGATTCTTCAGGACCTGAATATCATCAGCCTTTGAATGTGAAAGGAGAAATGTTTGTTTGTTCTGCCTGTGGGAAAAGATTTCAAACATCAATGTGACTGGAAAAGCACCGAGACACACACACCCGAGTGACAGTGTTCCAGTGCACTAACTGTGGAAAGAGCTTTAATCAGTTACACAGCCTGAAAAAACATCGCACCATTCACAGCGGGGAGAAACCGTACACGTGTTGTGTGTGGGTGAGGCTTCAACTGATCGTCCAACCATGGAGAGTCACAAGGATACCCCCACCCTGGAGAAACCATGGAAATGTGGTGACTGTGGGAAGGTATTCAGATCACCGTCCGAGTTGGAAATTCATCGACGCAATCACACTGGGGAGAGGCCGTTCACCTGCCCTGTGTGTGGGAAGGGATTCACTGGGTCATCCCACCTGCTGAGACACCAGCGAGCTCACACTGGGGAGAGACCGTTCACCTGCTCTGAATGTGGCAAGGGTTTCACTGATTCATCCACCTTGCGGAAACACCAGCGAGTTCACGCTGGGGAGAGACCGTTCACCTGTTCTGAGTGTGAGAAGGGATTCACTCAGTCATCCAGCCTGCTGATACACCAGCAAATTCACAATGGGGAGAGGCAGTTCACCTGCTCTGAGTGTGGGAAGGGATTCACTTGTTCATCGCACCTGCTGAGACACCAGCGAGTTCACACCGGAGAGAGGCCGTTCACCTGCTCCGTGTGTGGGAAGGGATTCACTCAGTCATCCAACCTGCTGATACACCAGCGAGTTCACACTGGGGAGAGGCCGTTCACCTGCTCCGTGTGTGGGAAGCAATTCACTCTGTCATCCACCCTGCTGACACACCAGCGAGTTCACAAGTGACAGCAGGGGTTGTAATCTGCTGTATTTGCTACTGTTAATTACATCTCGACTGAACCATGTTCATTCTGACAGTTGAGGTTAATAACCCTATAACTGGGCTGGACTTTAATATTATGGATATATTGCTGATTGTGTGCTCGGGGCTGCAGTGTCCATTTAAGAAACTGTGTGTTATCTTTACCCTTAATTCAGCGACTCTCAGCATAAATTCAGTTTGAAATAAAATTATGAACTTTTACTTTAATCCTAAAATGATCTTTGGTACAAAATCTAAAATAGTGTCAAAGTTTCCACCGAATAAAATCTCCAATTAGAAAGAGCTTGCTGACAATTCTTACTGACTTACACATTACACACCGAGGCCCCTCCATTATCCACCAGAAAGAGGAATGGGAATTGGTGTGGAATCAGTCTTCCCAAATATTGCTCCTCCCGTCTGTTGTAGCAATCCCCTCAGAACATGAATGGAGACAAGTCCAGACCAAAACTGTGCGCAATACTCCAGGTATGGTCTTACCAATACCCTGTACAGTTGTAGCAGGGCCTCCCTATTTTTATACTCCATCCCTCTTGCAATAAAGGCCAGCAATGCATTTGCCTTCCTGATTACTTGCTGTACCTGCATGTGACCGATGTGAGAAATGAATTCAGCAGCTGAAGACATTGAAGTGACTGAATAGCAGAGCAGAGACACCCTCAACCAACACCACTAAATAACAGATGATACAATTATCACATTGCTGTTTGTGGGAGATTGCTGTGAGCACAAATTGTCCGTCACATTTCCTACATTACAACACTTCTAAAGTATGTCATTGTCTGTAAAGGGCTTGAGGACATCCTGTGGCCATGAAAGTTGCTCTTTTTTTTCTTAATGCTGATTGATTTGACGTTATCGTGCTCACCAGGTGGCACATCAATTGATTTAACAAACTCGCAAAGACATTTCAGTTTGGTGTTTAACTTTATTAGTCCAAAGTCCATCACTAAGACTGGCTCGGTAGCATCACTCTCACCAATCCCATCTGGAACAGTCTAGCCCAAGGATGTAGTTTAACACTAGATCCTACTTCCCAGCATTCAGATTCCCAAGACTCGGGATTACCTGTTCTGTCTCTCTATTTGTCTGTACCATTTGCACTGTGTTTCTGGGATGTCCTAATTCACTCAATTATGATCTTTAAAGCCAGAGATAGGGAAGGTATATAGAGTCCTATATGTGGAATGGCTCAAATGGCTTCATCCTCTAGAGGCAGTCTCATTTGCAGACTAGTGGAGTTATGGTGATGTACCAGTACCAATGTTGCAGCACCGATATGCATGTTTCTTGTTGGAATCAAGCAAAAGTGATGTTCTCGTATGGGGCATCGGGTTGAATCACAGTCATATATGTAACAGTACTAGTCACACAATACTGTCCTTTTCCTTTATACATGGTCTTCGCCCCATTTCCTTATTCCAATCTGGCATTCAGGAGATTTTGTCGAGGGTGAACCCATAAGCTGGAACATCTGCAAACCCATGTTGTCCCTTTCAGAGTACAACACTGCATATCTGGTGCTATCCAAGTTCCTCCCTTCTTAATCAGATATCTTGGATATTCCTCATACTATTTATGGATCGGACCCAACTCAGAGTGTTCCACCCTTGCAAACGATTCTACCCGATACACCTTCCAAGATTTCGCCTCATTTCTATTTTTCCTTAACAAAGGCAAGACCAATCCCACTGGTCTAATATCTTCACTTCTTTCTCTTTCCCTATGGGCCAAAATCTCCATTCCCATTGGCTACATCACATCATAATCTATGTCCTGGTTCCTTTAAACCATTTTCTCAGTTGTTTTTCATAAATAAACAAAGGGATTTGACTACCCTCCATGTTGTCCAGTCCCTTCTGTGCCACATTCTGTACCGCTTGCATCTGCGCTCACTCAGAGGCCGAACTCCAAGCCATCGTCAACAGCTTCACTGAGGGCATAGGCCTTGCACTAAACATCAGTAAGCCAAAGGTCCTCTACCATCCGGCCCCCACCACACAGTACTGCTCCCCGGTTATCAAAATCCACGATGAGGCCTTGGACGAGAAACATTTTTCATACCTCGGGAGCCTACTGTCAACAAGAGCAGACATCGATAATGAGGTCCAACACCGCCTTCAGCATGCCAGTGCATCCTTTGGTCGCCTGAGGAAGAAAGTGTTTGAAGACCAGGACCTCAAACCCAGCACCAAGCTCATGGTCTACAGAGCAGTAGTAATACCCGCCCTCCTTTATGGCTCAGAGTCATGGACTATATACAGCAGGCACCTCAAAATGCTGGAGAAGTACCACTAGTGCTGCCTCACAAGATCCTGCAAATCCATTGGCAGGATAGGTGCACCAACATTAGTGTCCTTGCTCAGGCCAACATCCCCAGCATCGAAGCATTGACCACGCTCGATCAGCTCCGTGGGGCGGGCCACATCGTCCATATGCCTGACACGAGACTCCCAAAACAAGTGCTCTACTCAGAGCTTCAACATGGCAAGCGAGACCCAGGTGGGCAGAGGAAACGTTTCAAGGACACCCTCAAAGTCTTCTTGAAAAAATGCAACATCCCCATCGACACCTGGGAATCCCTGACCCAAGCACGTCCAAAGTGGAGGAGAAGCATCCGGGAAGGCGCTGAACACTTCGGGTGTCATCGCCAAGAGCAAGCTGAAGCCAAGCACTGACAGCGGAAGGAGTGCGTGGCAACTCAGGTTCCTTCAACCACCGTCTGTCCCACCTGTGACAGAGACTGCAGGTCCTGCATCTTCAGTCACCTGAGAACTCCGAGGGACTGCCTATAATGATGATGATGTTGTCCAGTTCCTTCATTACCACATTTATCACAAATGTCACACAGAGGCTACACACGATACCTCTAGTAAGCCACATTGTGTCCCCACATACTTTCTATATCTTCTGTTTACTCCTGCTAACCTTGCCGTGGCTCCTAATCCAAGCTATCCTGTCAGCTCTCACTTTCCTTGCGATTTAAACCGATTCTCCTTATATTCCCCATCTTCCTCATCCCTTGGTTCCTGTTTTCTATTCTTTACTAACACATCCTTTACTAATTCTCTTCCCGTTTTGTCTATTAAATGTGAATAATGCCCTTCACATCATCTGGTTGACAGGTTCAAGCTCATGTTTAAATGCAACCGCTACAATTTCAAAACACACATAGTTATACAATGCATTTCCTGATTCAATTACTTCTAGTCCATTAACATTTGGGTCCTTTTGCTGGATAGGACAGGCAGAGTTCTTTTTGTGAAGTGGTGATCACCAAATATGATGATCACTATCAGCGTTTGTACTTGGTAAACCAATAGTTAACATTACTTATCAACAAAAGACATTTCTTACTTTAAAATAACCTGCTATCATTACCTTTTAAGTTTGTATTGAAGTATTTTACAATGTTCTTGAATTACTTATTGTCCTGGTGTGATACTAACTCTTTAACTGAACCCTATTAATTTAGTGTTTGGGGTCAGGGTGTGCCCCAGCCCACCTGGTTCAGGGGAGTCTTCCTGGTCTCCCACATACAGGACTCCCAATCTTCCCAAGGAGCCTGCTTTAGGGTTCTTTCTCTATTACCACCAAATTATGCTTTTGAGAGGCTATACTTCCGTTTATCACGGATTCCAAACCTAACCCTTTTGAGGTCCTCTGCTTTCTCCTGCAGGTCGCCTCTCACTTGGATCCATGTTTTGTTATGGAACCTGTAAGGTCGAGCCTCCTTGTCTCCCACCTTCAGCTTGTAGCTGATCTGTACACAGCTATGGCCACCTTGTCACAGACTGACTATTTTTTTGTAACTAGCCTCCCTACAAGCTTTCTTTGTTCAGTACTTAGTGGAGGCCTTGAACATGGCAACCATTCTAGCTGTAAGGAAATCCGAATTTGATCAGCATTCTCTACTTTTAATTCTAATGTATCTGACAGGTAGCGGTGTGTTTAACTCTATCCTGATTATTTCAAAGTCAGTTTCTCTATGGAGAATGTGTCACGGCCTTGATGGTTTAAAAAGTTCTCTCACTCTCCTAAGCCACATTAGTCATTTCATGTTGTGCTGTTGTTGATAACTGAGCATGTCTGAGATTCGTTTTCACACACACACACACACACACACACACATCCCAGTATCATGCCACATGTGACATCTGATCCAAGCCATTTGAGGTGATCTTATCAATAGATTGTGGGGTGTCTGAAGATCTTTGCTCATCTCGCTCTGCATGGTCCCAATGTGGCCAGGCGATCAAATTCAGTTTTTTTTATTGTTCAGTATAGGCAATGACACAAACATCTCCGAGAAAAATCTTAGCAATTTCCTAAACTTCGCTGACTTTAACAAGAATTTACATTAACACCAGATTGTACCCAGGTGATTTATGACAATTCACCCAGGAACAATGAGTTAAGAAAAATTCCCATTTGGAGGTTTAATTTTCCTGTTTTCCTCTTATATCCTCACTCACTTCCTCTCATTACATTTTATACAGTGTTCACCATTTCATTCATGAGCCCGGAGGAACTTTACTGTCTAACACAATATTATCATACTGTCTTTAAATCATCGATCAAACATTCCCACTTGGTCCAAGTTTTGACCCATTTTCTTTGTTTAATTTTATTTTACCGAACCTCTTTTTGGATCTTTTATTCCCCAAAATATGCCAGAGAGAGATTCAGTCTACAAGAGGAAGGATGTTAGTTACCTTCAGCACAACAGTCTCCTCCAAAAACTTATTTCTGAATACATAGTTTGGACAGAACCAGAGAGATTGGAGTTTTTCCAAAAATAAAAATTAATTCTCTCCTTAATTTTCAGCTAAATTTCCCTCCCCATGATTTTGAACACAAACTTTTATCAATTTATATAATCCGTTTTAATTTCACAAACAAATTATGCCCAGACTTTGTCATTTTACAAAGAAGACAAAAGTAACAATTGTGTTTGGATCCAAGACATTTATCTTCCCCTTCGAGCAGTGTGGCTTGGACAATAGGATTACATCAATTTACGGCACAGAAACAGGCCATTCGGCCCAACCAGTCCATGCCGGCGTTTACGCTCCACTCGAGCCCCCTCCCGTCTTTCCTCATCTAACTATATCCGCATAACCCTCTATTCCCTTCTCCCTCATATGCTTGTCTGGCCTCCCCTTAAATGCATCGATACTATTTGCTTCAATCACTCCCCGTGGCAGCGAGTTCCACATTCTCACCGCTCTCTGGGTATTGAGGTTTCTTCTGAGTTCCCCATGGGATTTCTTGGTGACTATCTTATGTTGATGGCCTCTAATTATGCTCGTCCCCACAAGTGGAAACACTGCGTCTACTCTATCAAAACCTTTCATCATTTCAAAGATATTAGGTTACCCCTCAGCCTTCTTTTTTCAAGAGAAAAGAGCCCCGGCCGGCCCGTCCGTCCTTTCCCGATAGGTATCCCCTCGCATTTCTGGTATCATCCTTGTAAATCTTCTCTGCGCACTCTCCAGTGCCTCGATATCCTTTTTATAATATGGTGACCAGAATTGTACACACAAAGTCTAACCAAGGTTCGATACAAGTTTAGCATAACTTCACTACTTTTCCATTCTATAACAATTCAATTCTATAACAATCGATCCCAATAACTCAATAGTTTAAAGTCTTGTCCAACTTTGTCAGCATGCTGCGACATTCGATGTCTGCAGATAACTGGAGATAATTTTGTTTTAACTGCTGGATCTCTTGCTATGCCATCAACCTCTTATCCAACTGGAGCTGGCATTGCCTAATATGGTCGTCTTTGGCTACGGCATAGTCCAGAGACACAAGTCTGCATTTTCTTCAACATACATCAACAATGTTAGAAGCACATAAAACACTGGTCTTCCTGTGGCAAGCACAAACCACGAGTCTCTGAACTTTTCTTATTCTAACATAATATTTCTAATCTAAACATTCTATGATGAAAATATCCACGGTCAGTTGGTTGTAAACACCAGCTGTTGCTCAGTGAAATCTCCCTCTAATGATAACAACCACATTTTTCCCGATATGGAATGAACGAAACATGAATACCTTTCAGAAGCTGAATTAACCGAGTTCCATATGCCAACACCCCTCTCATCTTCCATTCACTTCAATTGAAAGGAAAACGGCAGATTGTATCAGTCGGGATTTGAAATATATTTACAACAGATTCTAGATACTCTTAGAGTTAACATCGTTCTCTATTCTGTCTACTCGAGGAGTTTGATAACAGACTTTCTCCTGTGAATATAGAGCTGGATTATTGGGCAGGGATGTGTTTACTTCTTCATCTTGTTTACTCTAAACTATTGCCAATTATTTGATGTGATCTGTATTTTCTTAAATACATTTCCTGAGTGGATTCAAATTTAAATTGAACCCAGGTTTGCAGGCATGATGCTCCATTCACACATCAAAGGTGAGAGGGATGTTGTGGGTCACACACAAAGTCCAGTATCTGAAAGTGATTAACAGATTGGGTTTTGTGTTCAGTGATCCCAGGCGTGTTACTGATACCTTCCCTGGATACCAAGGCTAGGAGAGGCACTCTGGAAGGTAGGGAGGACTGGCACTTGTCCACGAGAGTAACCAAAGGTATAAGAACTGAAATAATCCAGAGTTAGAAAGGAGAACAGGCCCCAAAATGGTGCACAGAAACAGGACATCAATTAGTGTCCTCTTATTTTGGAACAGTAAATATCGACACACAGTTACTGAAACATCAAAATATTATATTCCAGCCCAGTTATTATCAGAAACAAACTTCAACTGTCAGAATGGACACAATTCAGTCGGGATGTGATTAACAGCAGCAATGATAACAGAATCCAACACCTGCAGTCACTTGTGAACTTGCTGGTGTCTCAGCAATGTGGGATGACCGATTGAATCCCTTCCCTCACACGGAGCAGCTGAACGGCCACTCTCCAGTGTGAACTCGCTGGTGTCTCAGCAGGAGGGATGGCCGAGTGAATCCCTTCCCATACACAGGGCAGGTGAACGGCCTCTCCTCAGTGTGATTGCGTTGATGAGTTTCCAGTGCAGATGGTGATCTGAATACCTTCCCACAGTCACCACATTCCCAAGGTTTCTCCGTGGTGCGGGTGCACTTCCGTCTCTCCAGGTTGGATGATCAGTTGAAGCCTCGTCCACACACAGAACATGTGTACGGTTTCTCCCCGCTATGAATGGTGCAATGTTTTTTCAGGCTGTGTAACTGGTTAAAGCTCTTTCCACAGTCAGTGCACTGGAACACTCTCACTTGGGTGTGTGTCTCGGTGCTTTTCCAGTCACACTGATGTTTGAAATCTTTTCCCACAGACAGAATGTGAATGTTTAAAAATGTATAGAGACATTGAAGTTGAGAACGTGGGAATTGTATAGGGACAGTATAAGCTAACAAAGAATTCATGGAGGAATAGCCATGACATCTCAGACTCGAGACTGCAAATTGTTACAACACTAACACATATTGAAACAAAACCCACAGCTTGCAGAAAAATCTCAAGGTCTTATTAAATCATGTTATTAACCTGAAACATTAACAGAAGGTCTTTGTTTAAAATCAGACCATACTTAGGTCGGCTTGAGTGGACAAAGGGAAAGAGGGATCAAAAGGGATAGGCTGAACTAGGATGTCACTCGAGCCCTATCTTGTTATCTTCTGCCGAAAATGTATAACCGTCGTCCCTTTACAATGTAACGTCACTTTGTCCGTAGGAAGTGTTCTATCAGAGTTGCATTCCTTCTGTCTGATAAGGTCCCCGATCGGGATTTGCTTTTTAAATAAAAGCTTGCTTTGTTTAAAGCACAAACGGTATTCGTTTCAGTAATTTTGCTGAACCAGATTGAGGGAAAAGAATCCACATTTACATTTGGTGTCAGAAGTGGGATCTCAACGGACGACTGCCGAAAACTTGCGAATAAGAGCCAGACTAGCCTTGGACGAGACGAGGGGCAAGTGGCCACTGGAGTGAGTATGATTTAAATACTACTCCAGTTTCCCCCGGTTTCAAAAGTCTGAGGAAAGTTTAGCTACTCGCTGGTTCTCAGGTAGTGTCTGAACGAGATCCAGGACAATCTGGTGAATACCTTTCAAACTTAGAATAGAGATAGAGATAGGGAAATTGCGCGGTGACGCAAACCAAGCGGCGACTCGGAAAGTTAGGTTAGAATAGGTAAGTCTGCCTGGGTTCGAGGCCTAGAGCCTGCCTGGGTTCGAGGCCCAAGTAAAACCGCGTGGCAACGCGGAGAGAGAATCGCGTGAACCACGTAGGAAAACGCGGAGGTTAGGGAATTACGTAAAATTAAGCTGCGGGACTACGCGCGACTGTGTAAATTTTAAATTGTACTTACAACAGATACAGCGTCGATCTTGTATATCACTTGGTCCGCCTAGGCTCTGGGTAAGATAACTGAAACCACCATGGGGCGACGTGGAGACAATCAGGTCTAATTAGGACCCTGATCCAACGTGCGGCGACACAGGATGGGCAATTTAGATAAAATTACGAATTCCCTGAAAGGTCATGGATCCAAAAATTAATAGGAAAGAAGAGAGACTCTTGTAAACGTCTGTTTTAAATGAGAAATGCTTGTGTGATTTTTACTGTGGAAAAAAAAAATTCGGGGTGTTGTGGTTTGTTTTAGCTCCACCCACTTTTTCAAACAGAATGAAAGTTTTTTTAACCCTTTGTAGTGTTGTCCTGCATGTGGGAAGTCTAAGAGTGTGAACCTTATTGAATTATGTATATTCGGATGATAAGTTACGGAGCCAGGAAATGCACAAAGGATAGGTTTGTTGAGTAAAAAAAAAGAAAAAAATACATGGTCCCAGTGGTTAAAAAAGGATTTGACATGCTCACTTACTTGTTGAAAGAAAATATTCAGAGAAGGCACAGCAAATGGATTCAAAAAAAAAAATATTAAATAACACGACCTTGAGGCTGGAGCAGTCCACAGCCTACGTGCCAGACTTCCCTCTAGTTATGGAAAAGACAAAAAAAAGAAGTAACGTACTAAATAGGTACTGAAAGAAAAAAAAATGTGTTCTGAGATTTTAAATTATGAGAAAAATTCCACTGCAGTCTAAAAAATCACTCCTGTCGAGTTGGCAGAAAAACTCCATTAAATTAGGGCTTTCATTGACAGAAGGAGGACATATTAAAAACCGTAGACGTCTTATAAAAAGAGTGCATGCACGAGAAATGTATTCAGTTCCACTGGGACCTCTGAGAAATGTATCGATAGACTACGTAGTTAAAATGGTTGGCTTTGCATTGACCAAGGCTGATGACGAAATTGAATTTCAGTAAACAAATAGCTATTAAAAATTTGTGGTCTCGTTTTAAATCAATTAAAAAATATCTTTGGCAAGTACTTGAATAAGAAGTTAAAAAAATATTGGAGTTTAATCAAATGCTGCCTTTCCTGATGAAAAATATTTTTTTTCCAGATGGTTACGTGTAGTCACGTAATGACATCAGGTCTTCTTACAAACCTGTAAAGGAGTTAACCCTTTCCATTGACAGCCGTTTCATACTGAACATTATCAATTTGGATTTCTTAATAGAAAAAAGACTCACCTAACAGAGGAATGATGTGATAGTCAGAATAAAAATAAAAACAGAACTAGCTTATGTAATAATACTTGCCTGATACAATAAAGAAATAGATACTCAAACAAAACAAATTGAAGAGTTAAAAGGACAAGATAAATAAGCTGAAAGGGATCCACAAACCCAACTTAACCCTGACCTCCGATTTCACAGAGTGACCCCGACATGCATGGATATAATGCAGAATCAAGGGACCTGTGGGCCCTGGTAAAGCAAACCCTGAGCCCAACTGAGCATGCCCGATTTCTAACTCACCTAGGACGTGCTACTCATGATGCATTGTTGGTTGCTCACCCTAACGATGTCCAGGGTCACCTAAACGCTATCTTTAATGCTCTCACCACGACCCTTCAGAAGCCCATCAGTATGGCCGCAGTATTAGAAACTAAACCCAAACGAGAAGAAACTGCCGATGAATTCATGGAAAGATTTATTGAAATATACGGAAGTCAATCAGGAGATAATGCCTTCATGGCGGGAGAGGATTCTCCTCAATTCTGCACCATCCTAGTTCAGTGCCTGCCCTATTCGATTGCTCACGCTATCCGGACAAATAATATGAATTGGGCAGATAACAGTAAAGCCCAGATGGAAAGGGCGGTTAAATATTATTGGCAGGAAAAGAAAGGAGAGGGGGGAGGTGCGCCCCCAACCCGGGTCAAGACTGAATAGGTGACTAGAAAGGAAGAGCCGCCTCGGGTGGAAGGACCAAAATCCGACCCAAGGGGATACCAGATGGAACCGCAGGGTTGGGTGGATAAACAGGAATACAGTTATACTAACACCCAAATGGCCCGGGCCCTGCTAATTACGGACCTCCCTACTGTCCCCGGCCTGGTATGGGAAGAGGTCGGGGCTGGGAAAGACGAGATGGATGCTTTATTTGTGGGCAAGAAGGACATTGGAATAGAAATTATCCCTCCCGTCAGCACGAAAAAGAGGAGGGGGGCAAGAGGATGGGGATCTTACACTAACTTCTCCCAGAACAACCCCTTTGGCCAACCGTCCCCCGATTCATATTGACTACGCAGCTTGATTGTGCAGGGACCCTCCCCGGACGACGAACCGATGATATTGTTAAAAATTCGGAATGAGTGGTAACCCTTCTTGATAGATACGGGAGCCTTCATGTCTTCTGTACAATCAAAGCTTAAACTCCCTGCCTTCACTGAAACACAGGGACTGTCAGGATTCCTGGGACATGTCTCTACATTCCCGGTGTCAGAACCGGTTAAAATGGGTTTTAACCAGGAAGAATCGGTGGAACATCGATTTGTTATCACAACCAATCTGGACTGTAACTTGATGGCTAGAGACCTCCTCTGCAAATTCCAGTTGCATTTGGAGTGTGGAGATGATGGGATTATTGTAAAACAGGGAACCCTTAAGCGGCAGTATTATACCACTAGAACCGCTCAGTGGTGGTCTCTGGACCTGCCGCAGGCACCCTATCACGTGACCCTAGCATACGATCCCAGTGGAAAGAATCAGGACCTGCAGAACTTTTATCAGGATCACGAAGGAGAAGTGAAGGGAATTCTATTAAGGGCTAGAGTGACTGGACCGGAAGGGAAGGCAGATTTTGTGGAAATGGACAGCCCCCAACGGTGGCACCACATATTACTCGAAGTATTACCTCCCCACCACGCTAAAGATTTGGAAGTTATGGTGCGCCAGGCTATAGATGAGGCTGACCCTACCAGCCGGGATGTGCAAATTGTAAAACATGGTCGAACAGTCCAATTCCACGGGGACCCCGAGAAGGTCTTAACGACTCTGCAGCATCATACTGGCTCTGACATACCTGACTATGTGGATCCTCATTTATGGGCAGAGGACCCCTCCCAAGTGGGTTAGACTCCCATTGATCCGATTGAGATCCCAGTGAAGGGCAATGTGGACTGGCCCTCTATCCGACAGTACCCACTGAAATCACAGGCAATCCTAAACTGACCTTTCGGCACTGTACTGCAATTAATTCGGCCTGTTTTCTTACTGAGCCACTCCAAGATGAGGAAGAACCCAGTCATGATTGTTTATCTTTAATTCAAGAGGCCGCATCAGTCAGGGAAGATTTAGTTGATGTACCAATTTAAGATCCAGACTGTATTATGTATGTTGACGGAAGTTCTTCTATTAATCCAGAAGGTACACGACTCTCGGGATACGCCATAGTAAAACAGGAGAATCAGGTCTTGGAATCTGCCGCTTTTGAAACCGCCTATTCTGCCCAACAAGCTGAACTATTCGCCCTTACCCGAGCCTGTATCTTGGCCAAAGACCTCAAAGTCAATATCTATACCGACTCTAGGTATGCCTTTAGGGTGGCCCATGATTTCGGACAATTATGGAAAAATAAGCAACTAGTATCTGATTTGTTGCAAGCCCTCATGCTCCCCAAGCACATTGCCGTTGTTAAATGTACCGCCCACACTACCGGAAAATCCCCCGTTGATATAGGGAACCACTGTGCTGACAAAGAGGCTAAACAAGCTTCTTGTGACCAACAGATGGTAGTGCCCAAAATGATGAGTCAGACTAAAAATCCTGCGAAGGATAAATTAGCCTCGGAAAAACCAATGCCAACCATCCAAGATGTTATAAAAGCACAGGAGGACGCTCCTGAAAAAGATAAACTGTTGTGGAAATATTATGGATGTACTTATGACAATGTTTCTAAACTCTGGACCACTCCCGCGGAACAGACTTGCATGTCTGACGAGTTGGCTCTATGGGTTATTGAATGTATGCATTTTGCTACTCATTGTGGAGCAAGGACCACGAGTGATAGACTTTTGGCTACTTGGTGGCACCCTAGACTCCAGGCGCTCGCCCAGAACATCAGTAGTCGTTGCCTGGTTTGCCAGCAACATAATCCAGGGAAGGGAGTCCCCTGTGATTGGGGTAAAACGCCCCTACCCGAGTTGCAAAAAGTTCAGTGTTACAAATATGTGTTAGTAATAGTAGATTTGTTTAGCAGATGGATTGAAGCCTACCCTACCCTGGACAATAAGGCTCAAACTGTTGTTAAGGTGTTAATGAGAGAAATTGTTCCTAGATATGGTATCGCAGCTCGACTGATGACCACATATGTTCTTTCTCTGACTCAGGCTCTGCGACTAGCTCACAACCAGGTTCAAGATGCTCACCTCGACCTCCCAGTTTTACCCGAATTGTCCCTCATGGCACCAGGGAAGTATGGATTCGGAAGGGATTAGAGCCACAATGGGAGGGGCCTTTTCAGGTGTTACTCACTACCCCCACTGCAGCCAAGGTTGAGGGGGGAAGTGCCTGGGTTCACCTGCACCACTGCAAGCTCACCACCCTCTAACGAACCTATTTTACTGGTTATTCTAACTCCTGTTTCTGTTCCAGACTTCCTCTTTTCCATAGCTGAACAAGGCCGTTGGCATCCTAATTGGAACGTGGACCAGTTTGAACTTTTACCCGACGGTGACCTGAGAAGAGAGACGGGAAAACTGAACTCTTTTAATCAGCAAAATAATTGGACTATTTATCTGAATCCTGAGCCATAAGATGAAATTGTGTCTGTATGCCACAGTCTGTATAATAGTGTTGATATATGACAGTTTCGGCGCATGGGAGGGGAGACAGAGACGAGAGCTCCATGTAAACACCTTTTTGTACATCTTATGTTTATGCGCAAAATGGGAACTTTTCTAGATGTTGGGTGTGTTCACATATCCCTATACATTCCAAAGAGGGAATTCCTTTGCGCCCCGTTCCACTAACCCTAACTGAGACTGTCAGATGGATTCAGAGCCAAACTATCACGAGAGGAGGGGGCCAATACAATTAGTCAGACGTTCCAGGGATGGTACCAACCAACCTACGACCGTGGAAAGGAACCCCCATTCATAGCCCTGGGCAATACCTCGGAGATTGGGAGGCCAACCGGGGACATATGTCTAACTCGAAATGACACCAGTAACAAGGGACATATCATAGGGTACAGCAAATGCTCAAACAGTCTCAACATCACCACAGGTGCACGAGTCACCATGCTCTCTCACCTTCCGAATAAAACAGATGGAGGTTTGTGGGCCCAGTCCTCGGACCCGGAAGATGGACAGGGTCCTGTTATCTGGGATACGTGGTGCCATTCGTGCGGCAAGTACGTACCCTGGCGGAAGCACATGCCTCCAGCCGATACAAGCGAGCCATCACCCTCGCCGACAAGTTCTTTGGGGTCATGATGTTCCCAATCAGGATAGGACGTCTCATGGATGAAGTACAGAACCTAGAGACGATATTGGAACAGATAGCTAACAATACTGCTGAAGCTCTGGAGGGCATCACAGCTGAAATGGTAGCAATAAGGAATGTAGCATTACAAAACCGAATGGCCCTCGATTACCTGAGAAAGGGGGAACGTGTGCCCTGATAGTGCAACACTCAGATCCTTACATTCCTGATAGTTCAGAAAACATAACCAATCTCGCTGATCACATAAGAAGGGAGGTGAAGAAGTTATTCACACCAGCAGAAGGATCTAGCTGGTTTGATTGGCTATCAGATGGATCTTGGAGATCCTATCTAATTGTTGGTTGCCTTAACCTTTGTTGTAAAGTAATGATGGCAAGGTTAGCAAACCCTCTTGTGGTCAAGGGCTCCCGAGTTATGATCCAACGAACTAAAGAACTACTTGACAATAACAACAATTTGGATCAGGAAAGAGAGTGCGAACGGCTGAATGCGATACTCCTGGAATAGTCACCAGGGTTATCATGGAATGATAAAAGGGGGGAATGTGAATGTTTAAAAATGTATAGCGACATTGAGTTGAGAACGTGGGAATTGTATAGGGACAGTATAAGCTAACAAAGAATTCATGGAGGAATAGCCATGACATCTCAGACTCGAGACTGCAAATTGTTACAACACTAACACATATTGAAACAAAACCCACAGCTTGCAGAAAAACCTCAAGGTCTTATTAAATCATGTTATTAACCTGAAACATTAACAGAAGGTCTTTGTTTAAAATCAGACCATACTTAGGTCGGCTTATGAGTGGACAAAGGGAAAGAGGGATCAAAAGGGATAGGCTGAACTAGGATGTCACTCGAGCCCTATCTTGTTATCTTTTGCCGAAAATGTATAACCGTCGTCCCTTTACAATGTAACGTCACTTTGTCCGTAGGAAGTGGGTGCGATCTATCAGGAAGCATTCCTTCTGTCTGAAAAGGTCCCCGATCGGGATTTGCTTTTTAAATAAAAGCTTGCTTTGTTTAAAGCACAAACGGTATTCGTTTCAGTAATTTTGCTGAACCAGATTGAGGGAAAAGAATCCACATTTACAACAACAGACAAACATTTCTCCTTCCACTTTCAAAGGCTGATGATATTCAGGTCCTGATGAGTGACTCTGTCAGATCTTGATGTGATGTTTGGTTTGAGTTTCCCTCCTGCAAATCCTCCCCTTCCAACACCCTGTAAAAGGAGTTTACAAAAGTCATCACTGTTAGTACAGGACAGAAATTCAGAACAGAAAATTCTAGTTTCTATGGAACATTCTTTCCTTCTGCTGTGTGGTTTTAAGTATTGACTTAATAAAAATAATAAAGAGGGAGAAGATAGATTGAGAGTAAACTGACAAGAAATATAAATGCAGACAGTCAGAGCTTCTACACGTATATAAAAAGATAGCTAAATTAAATGTTGGTCCCTTAGAGGATGAGACGGGGAAATTAATAATGGGAAACAGGGAAATGGCAGAGACTTTGAACAAATATTTTTATTTTTTTTAAAAATCAGGCTTCACGTTGGAAGACACTAAAAGCATCCCAATAATAATAGATGATTATTATCAAGGGGTCACAGGGAGCGAGGAACGTAAAACAATCACTATCACTAGAGAAAAAGTACAAGACAAACTATTGGGACTAAAGGTGGACAAGTCCCCTGGACCTGATGGCCTGCATCCTAGGGTCTTAAAAGGGGCTGCAGAGAAAGTGGATGGATTGGTTGTAATCTACCAAAATTCCCTGGATTCTGGCGAGGTCCCAGTGGATTGAAAAACCTCAAATACAATGCCCTATTCAACAAGGGAGGGAGACAGAAAGCAAGAAACTATAGACCAGTTAGCCTAACATCTGTCATTGGGAAAATACTGGAGTTCATTATTAGGGAAATAGTAGAAGGACATTTAGAAAATCATAACACAATCAAGCAGAGACAGCATGGTTTTAGGAAAGGGAAATCACGTTTGACAAATTTGCTAGAGTTCTTTGAGGATGTAACGAGCAGAGTGGATAAGGGGGAACCAGTAGCAGTTGTGTATTTAGAGGCATTCGATAAGGTGCCAGATAAAAGGCCAGATACTGCACAATATAAGAGCTCACAGGGTTGGGAGTAATATATTAGCATAGATATAGGATTGGCGAACTAACAGAAAATAGAGAGTCGAGATAAATGGGTCATTTTCAGGTTGGCAAACTGTAACTAGTGGGGTGCCATACAGATCAGTGCTGGGGCCTCAACTATTTACAATCTATATTAATGACTTGGATGAAGGGACGGAGTGCACTGCAGCCAAATATGCTGCTGATAGAAAGATAGGTGGGAAAGCAAATTGTGAGGAGGACACAAAGAATCTGCAAAGAGATATAGATAAGTTAAGTGAGTGGACAAATATTTGGCAGATGGAGTATAATGTGGGAAACTGAGATTATCCACTTTGGTAGGAAGAATGAAAAAGCAAATTATTATTTAAATGGGGACTACAAAATGCTGCAGTATAGAGGGATCTGGGGGTTCTTGTACATGAAACACAAAAAGTTAGCATGCAGGTACAGCAAGTAATCAGGAAGGCAAATGGAATGTTGGCCTTTATTGCAAGGGGGATGGAGTATAAATGTAGAGAAGTCTTGCTACAACTGCACAGAGTATTGGTGAGACCTGGAGTACTGCGTACAGTTTTGATCTCCTTATTTAAGGAGGGATATACTTGCATTGAAGGCAATTCAGAGAAGGTTCACTTGGTTGATTCCGGAGATGAAAGGGTTTTCTTATGAAGAAAGCTTGAGCAGATTGGGCCTATACTCATTGGAGTTTAGAAAAATGAGAGATGATCTTATTGATTCTGAGGAGGCTTGACAGGGTAGATGCAGAGAGGATGTTTCCTCTCGTGGGGGAATCTAGAACTAGGGGGCATAGTTTCAGAATAAGGGTTCGCCCATTTAAAACGGAGATGCGGAAGAATTTCTTCTGAGGGTTGTGAATCTTTGGAATTGTGTACCCCAGATAGCTGTGGCGGTTGGGTCATTGAGTATATTTAAAGGGGAGATAGACAGATTTTTGAACTATACAGGAGTCAAGAGTTATGGGGAGCAGGCAGGAAAGTGGAGTTGAGGTCAAGATCAGATCAGCCATGATTTTATTGAATGGTGGAGCAGGCTCGAGGGATCAAACGGCCTACTCCTGCTCCTATTTCTTATTGTTAATCTGTGAACCATGACCTGAACGTTTCAAAACGTTATTGATTTTGAGGAGTAGAAAAATATCTAAGCATTGATAAATGCATCATCTAACATCTCCAACTGAGCTAACCTGCTCTAACTACGTCTAGTATTTGTGTCAGCTGTGACTCAGTCGGTAATACCCTTACCTCTGAGTCACAAGGTTGTGGGTTGAAGTCACACTCCAGAGACATGAGCACAAAAAATCTCGGCTGATGCTCCAGTGCAGTGCTGAGGGACTGCTGCACTGTCAGAGGTCTGTCTTTTGGATGAGATGTTAAACCGAGGCCCCGTCTGCTCCCTCAGGTGGACGTAAAAGATCCCATTGCACTATTTCAAGCAGAACAGGGGAGTTATCCTGGCCAATATTTTCCCTTATCAGTAAAACAGATTATCTGGTCATTATCACATTGTAAATTGGTTGCTGCGTTTCCTACACTACAACAGTGACTATACTTCAAAAAGAACTTAATTGGCTGTAAAGTGCTTTGGGGCATCTGGTGGTGGTGAAAGGTGCAAATTAAATGCAAATCTTTCTTTTTATTTTCGGTATGTCTTTTATTACTCTACTTTCTCCCATAGGGCCTCCTTTTGCCTGCTGTCAGTTCCCCACCTCCTCTTCCCCACCCAACTTTACCGTTCATTTCTTGTGTACATGGTCTCTCTCTCTTCTTTCCCTCACTCTATCGCTCCCTATAAGCTGTCCATCTGCCATATCTCCCAGTTCTGATCAAATGCTCTCCCTGACCCATCACCATTTCTCCTTCCTTTATAGACAACAACAACTTTCATTTATATAGCGCCTTTAAGAACATAAGAGTTATGAGCAGGAATAGGCCATACAACCCCTCGAGCCAAGTCCACCATTCAATAAGATCACGGCTGATCATCAACCTCAATTCCACTTTCCCGCCCGATCTCGATATCCCTCAATTCTCCGAAACTTCAAAAATATATCTATCTCAGCCTTGAAATAACACAGTAAAATGGACCCTGGTGCTTCACAGGAGCATTATCAGAAGAATTTGACACTGAGCTCCATAAGGAGATATTAGGAAAGGTGACCAAAAACTTGATCAATGAGGCACATTTTAAAGAGGGTTAAAAAGGAAAAGAGTGGCTAAAGTAACTGTTGGTCCCCTGGAGGATGAGACGGGGGAATTAATAATGGAGAACAGGGAAATGGCAGAGACGTTGAACAAATATTTTGTATCGGTCTCCACGGTAGAAGACACTAAAAACATCCCAACAGTGGATAATCAAGGGCCTATAGGTGGGGAGGAACTTAATACAATCACTATCACTAATGAAGTAGTACTAGGTAAAATAATGGGACTAAAGGCAGACAAGTCCCTTGGACCTGATGCCTTACATCCTAGGATCATTAGAGAAGTGGCTGCAGAGATAGTGGATGCATTGGTTGTAATCTACCAAAATTCCCTGGATTCTGGGGCGGTCCCAGAAGATTGGTAAACCGCAGATGTAACGTCCCTATTTAAAAAAGGAGGCAGACAAAAACCAGTAAACTATAGACCAGTTAGCCTAACATCTGTTATTGGGAAAATGCTGCAGTCTATTATTAAGGAAGCAGTAGAGGGACATTTGGAAAAGCATGATTCAATCAATCAGAGTCAGCATGGTTTTATGAAAGGGAAATCATGTTTGTCAAATTTGCTGGAGTTCTTTGAGGATATAACGAGCAGGGTGGGTAAGGGGGAACCAGTGGATGTGGAGTATTTGGATTTCCAAAAGGCATTCGATAAGGTGCCACATAATAGGTTACTTACTGCACAGGATAAAAGCTCACAGGGTTGGGGGTAATATATTAGCATGGTTAGCAGATTGGCTAACTAACAGAAAACAGAGAGTCGGGATAAATGGGTCATTTTCCAGTTGGCAAACAGTGACCAGTGGGGTGCCGCAGGGATCAGTGCTGGGTCCTCTACTATTTACAATCTATATTAATGATTTGGATGAAGGGACCGAGTGTAATGTAACCAAGTTTGCTGATGATACAAAGATGGGTGGGAAAGCAAATTGTGAGGAGGACACAAAAAATCTGTAAAGGGATATAGACAGGCTAAGTGAGAGGGCAAAAATTTGGCAGATGGGAGTATAATGTGGGACCATATGAGGTTATCCACTTTGGCAGAAATAATAGAAAAGCAAATTATAATTTAAATGGAGAAAAATTGCAAAGTGCTGCAGTATAGAGAAACCTGGGGGATCTTGTGCATAAAACATAAAACGTTAGTATGCAGGTACAGCAAGTAATCAGGAAGGCAAATGGAATGTTGGACTTTATTGAAGGGGATGGAGTATAAAAGCAGAGCAGTCCTGCTACAATTGTACATGGTATTGGTATTGTGTAAAGTTTTGGTCTCCGTATTTCAGGAGGGATATACTTGCATTGGAGGCTGGCAGAGAAGGTTTACTAGGTTGATTCCGGAAATGAGGGGGTTGATTTATGAAGCTAGGTTGAGTCGGTTGGGCCTATACTCCGTGAAATTCAGAAGAATGAGAGGTCATCTTATTGGAACATATAAGATCATGGAAAGGCTCGACAAGGTTGATGCAGAAAGGATATTTCCACATAGGGGAAACTAAAACTAGGGGACATAGTCTTAGAATAAGGGGCTGCCCATTTAGAACTGAGATGAGGAGAAATTTATTTTCAGAAGGTTGTAAACCTATGTAATTCTCTGCCCCAGAGAGCTGTAGAGGCTGGGTCATTTTATATATTTAAGGTGGAGATAGACAGATTTTTGAGGGATAAGGGAGTAAAGGGTTATGGGGAGTGGGCAGAGAAGTGGAGCTGAGTCCATGATCAGATCAGCCATGATCTTATTGAATGGCGGAGCAGGCTCGAGGGGCCAAATGGCCTACTCCTGCTGCTATTTCTTATGTTCTTATGGTCTTAAAGGAGGAGGGAGAGGTTTAGGGAGGGAATTCTGGAGCTTAGGGCTGAGGCAGCTGAAGGCATGCCCACCAATGGTGGTGTGATTAAAATCGGGAATGCACAAGAGGCCAGAATTGGGGGAGCAGAGAGATCCTGGAGGGTTGTAGGGCTGGAGGAGGTTACAGAAATAGGGAGGGGCGAGGCCACGGAGGGATTTGGAAACAAGGACGAGAATTTTTAAAATTGAGGCTTCGTGCCCAGTCACCATTTCTCCTTCCTTTACTCCCTCACCACTCACCATTTCTGCTACATTTTTTGAAATATTTAAAGATTTTAAAAAATCTTTGGAGGTGGCAGAACAGGTTAACGAAACTGTTAATAAAGTGTAAAGGATCCTGGGCTTTATAAATAGAGACACAGAGTACAAAAGCCGGGAAGCTTTGCTAAAGCTATATAAAACCCTAGCTCGACCCCAGTTGGAGGATTGGGTCCAATTCTGGGCACACTTCAGGAAGGACACAAAGGCTTTGGAGAGGGTACAGAAGAGATTTACTGGAATGGTGCCAGGGATGAGGGACTTCATTTATGTGGAGAGACTGGAGAAGCTCGGATTGTTCTATTTGGAGCAGAGAAGGCTAAGAGAAGATTTGATAGAGGTGTTTAAAATCATGAAAAGTTGAGATAGAATAAATACAGAGAAGCTGTATCCAATGGCTGATAACCAGAGGGCACAGATTTGGTGATTGGCAAAAACAGAGGTCACATGAGGAGAATCACTTTCACAAAAGGAGTGGTTAGGATTTGGAACCCACTGCCTGACGGAGCGGTGGAGACAGAGTCAATAGTAGCCTTCAAAAGTGAATTGGATAAGCACTTGAAGCAGAATGATATTGCAGGGATTTGGGGAAAGAGCGGGGGAGAGGGATATCTGGATTACTCCCCGAAAGAGCTGGCGCAGACTCGATGGGCCGAATGGCCCCCTTCTGTGCTGTAATATTCTGTGATTCTAGAATTCATTACAGGCGCTCCCTGCTCATCAACATTTCTCCTTCATTTACAGATGCTCCCTGACCCATCACCATTTATCTTTTACTCTCCTTGAGAGTTTGACGCAGACACTGCGCACTCCGCTTACCGCTCCTTCGGGCTGTAGTGAACCCGGGACCCAGGCAGGGGGAGAATGTTCCCCGGTTTATATCCTGACCCTCCTCCACTCCCCCCCAGTATGGGGAGGATGTTCCCCGGTTTATATCTGGCCCCCCCCTGTGTGGGGAGAATGTTCCCCGGTTTATATCTGGGCCCAGGGCTGCACTCGGTGTTGTTGCCCTCAGAGTTTCTTTAACCCGCTCCCGAGAGCATGCTCACCTCCTGCGTCAGCGTCTGCCACCGCCGCCTGAGCATGCTCAGCTCACACTGTCCGGGTGATTGACGGCAGCTCCCCACTAATAGGAAGAGCGGGGCGGGGCTGGAGGACTGAGTGGGTGGTTGGTTCTCCAACCAACCGGAGAGTGTGAGGGGCAGGGCTTCCGGCAGGCTGTAACTAGTGGGGTGCCGCAAGGATCAATGCTGGGGCCTCAGCTATTTACAATCTATATAAATGACCTAGATGAAGGGACCAAGTGTAATATTTGCTGATGATACAAAGCTAGGTGAGACAGTAAGCTGTGAGTAGAACACAAGAGTGCAAAGAGATATAGATACACGACGTGAGTGGGCAGTAAGGTGGCAGATGGAGTATAATGCAGAGAAATGTGGGATTATTCACTTTGGTAGGAAGAATAGAGAAAGACCATCTTTTAAATGGTGAGAAACTTTTTAAATGTTGGTGTTCAGAGAGATTTGGGTGTCCTCGTGCAAGAAACACAGAAAGCTAGCATGCAGGTACCGCAAGTAATAAGGAAGGCAAATGGCATGTTATCCTTTACTGCAAAGGCATGGAGTATACGAACATAGAAAAACATACAAACATAGAAAATAGGTGCAGGAGTAGGCCATTCGAGCCTGCACCACCATTCAATAAGATCATGGCTGTTCATCACCTCAGTACCCCTTTCCTGCTTTCTCTCCATACACCTTGATCCCTTTAGCCATAAGGGCCATATCTAATGCCCTCTTGAATATATCTAACGAACTAGCATGAACAACTCCCTGTGGAAGAGAATTCCACAGGCTAACAACTCTGAGTGAAGAAGTTCCTCCTCATTTCGGTCCTAAATGGCTTCCCCTTATCCTTAGACTGTGACCCCTGGTTCTGGGCTCCCCCAACATCGGGAACATTCTTCCGGCATCTAACCTGTCCAGTCCTGTCAGAATCTTATACGTTTCTATGAGATCCCCTCTCATCCTTCTAAACGCCAGTGAATAAAGGCCCAGTCTCTCCTCATACGTCAGTCCTGTCATCCCGGGAATCAGTCTGGTGAACCTCCGCTGCACTCCCTCAATAGCAAGAATGTCCTTCCTCAGATTAAGAGACCAAAAGTGAACACAATATTCTAGGTGAGGCCTCACCAAGACCCTGTACAGCTGCTGCAAGATCTCCCTGCTTTTATACTCAAATCCCCTAGCTATGAAGGCCAACATGCCATTTACCTTCTTCACCGCCTGCTGCACCTGCATGCCAACCTTCAATGACTGATGAACCATGACACCCAGGTCTCGTTGCACCTCCCCTTTTCCTAATCTGCCACCATTCAGATAATATTCTGCCTTCATGTTTTTGCCACTAAAGTGTATAACCTCATTTATCCACATTGTACTGCACCTGCCACACGTTTGCCCACTCACCTAACCTGTCCAAGTTACCTTGCAGCTTCTTAGCGTCCCCCTCACACCGCAACCCAGTTTAGTGTCATCTGCAAACTTGGAGATATTACTCTCAATTCCTTCGTCTAAATCATTGATGTATATTGTAAATAGCTGGGGTCCCAGCACTGAGCCCTGCGGCACCCCACTAGTCACTGCCTGCCATTCTGAAAAGGACCCATTTATCCCGACTCTCTGCTTCCTGTCTGCCAACCAGTTCTCTATCCACATCAGTATATTACCCCAATACCATGTGCTTTAATTTTGCACATCAATCTCTTGTGTGGGACCTTGTCAAAAGCCTTTTGAAAGTCCAAATACACCACATCCACTGGTTCTCCCTTGTCCACTCTACTAGTTACATCGTCAACAAATTCTAGAAGATTTGTCAAGCATGATTTCCCCTTCATAAATCCATGCTGACTTGGACCGATCCTATCACTGCTTTCCAAATGCGCTGCATATAAAAGAGTAAGGAAGTCTTGCTGCAATTGTACAGGGCCTTGCTGAGACCACACCTGGAGTACTGGGCACAGTTTTGGCCTCCTTATCTAAGAAAGGATATACTTGTCTTGGAGGCAGTGCAACAAAGGTTCACTAGATTGATTCCTGGGATGAGAGGGCTGTCTTATGATGTGAGATTGTGTAGAATGGGCCTATACACTCTCGAGTTTAGAAGAATGCGAGGAGATCTCATTGAAACATACCAGATTCTGAAGGGGATTGACAGTTAGATGCTGAGTGTAATATAAACAGGTACAGGGTCTAGTGTAATAAAACAGAGACAGGTTCTAGTGTAATATAAACAGGGACAGGGTCCAGTGTAATATAAACAGAGACAGGGTCTAGTGTAATATAAACAGAGGCAAGGTCGAGTGTAATATAAACAGAGACAGGGTCGAGAGTAATGTAAACAGAGACAGGGTCCGGTGTAATATCCCAGGACAATCGATCACCACTCGCCAACATTACGCTGCCAGATGAAGTTGAGGGGCTCAGACGAAGAAATAAAATGAGGCCGTGAATCTGAGTTAAGAAATAAAATTAGAGAAGCACGAATAAATTTATAAACTAAACTATTTAAAAGTAAAATTAAATGAATTGTTGCATTTAATATATTCCTTTTGGGCCAAGTGGGAAACAAGTGATGTGTGGGCTGTGCAGAGTGTCTGTGCCCGGTTACACAGCGTGTCCCTGGCTCTCCACTCCAAGTGCACATGTTTCAGCTCACATCCAACTGACTGGATAAACCTCGGCCGTCTAAACCCCATCACACAAATATCAGCATTTGTGTTAGGTAGGCTAAACCTTTATAAAACACTGGTTAGGCCTCAGCTGACACACTGTGTTCAATTCTGGGCACCACACTTTCAGAAGGATGTCTACACCTTAGAGAGGGTGCAGAAGAGATTTACTAGAATGGTACGAAGGATGAGGAACTTCAGTTATGTGGAGATACTGGAGAAGCTGCAGTTATTCTCCTTGGAGCAGAAAAGGTTAAGAGGAGATTTGATGGAGTGGTCAAAATCATGAACAGTTTTAATGGACTAAATAAGGAGAAACACTTTCCAGTGGCTGAAGGGTCGGTAACCAGAGGACACAAGAGTTCAGGTGATTGGCAAAAGAAGCATTTGACATGAGGAAACATTTTATAAGCAGCGAGTTGTTGCAATCTGGAATGCACTGCCTGATCGGGTGGTGGAAGCAGATTCAATAGTAACTTTCAAACGTGGATTGGATAAATACTTAAGGGACAATATTTGCAGAGCTATGGGGAAAGAGCAGGGGAGTGGAACTAACTGGATAGCTCTACCATAGAGCCAGCACAGGCTCGATGGGCCGAATGGCCTCCTTCTGCGCGGTTTCATTTTATGAAAATGGCAGATGATCTTACCCAGAATGCTGCGACCACATAGCGCCAGAAAACCAAGACCGCCTATTTCCACCTCCGTAACATCGGCCTTCTCCACCACTGCCTTAGCTCATCCTCTGCTGAAACCCTCATTCATTCCTCGGTTATCTCTAGACTTGACTATTCCAACACACTCCAGGTTAACCTTCCACATTCTACCCGATGTAATCTTAAGCTCATCGAAACCTCAGCAGCCCGTGTCCTAACTCGCTCTAAGTCTCGCTCACCCATCACCCCTGTGCTCGCTGACCTACATTGGCTACTGGTTAAGCAACGCTTCAATTTCAAGATTTTCATCCTTGTTTACAAATCCCTCCATAGCCTTGCCCCTCCATATCTCTTATCTTCTCCAGCCCCACTTCACCCAAAGATGTGCTCCTCCAATTCTGTCCTCTTGAACATCCGATTATAATCACTCAACCATTGTGGTTGTGTCTTCTGTTGCCGAGGCCCCGAGCTCTGGAACTCCCTGCCTAAACCTCTGTGCCTCTTGACTCTCTTTTCTCCTTTAAGATGCTCATTAAAACCTACCCCTTTGACAAAGCTTTTGGTCACCTGCCCTAATTTCTCCATATGTGGCTCAGTGTCACATTTTGTCTCATAATATAACACTCCTGTGAAACACCATGAGACGTTTTACTGTATCAATACAAGACAAAAACAAAATACTGGAATCTGAAATACAAACAGAGAATGCTGGAAATCTCAGCGGGTCAGGCAGCATATGTGGTGAGAAAATATGATTTCAATACAAGATGTCGTTAACATGACCACCCCTCCCCCATCCATCCGGCTCACTCTCGGATGCGCGCTGGCGGCTTCGGCGGGCGGTGATTCCCGGCCAAAGGCCGTTGTCGGTTTCGAGCCGAAAGCTCTCCGGGGTGGAGTGACCTTTGCTCAACATCCCAACGCGATCGGGGCCAAGCCTGAAAATCCACTCCCGGGCGGCCCCCACTCCGGCCGCGAGCCAATTCCGTTTGACCGCAGCCACGTGTTCCGGGCAGCACCTGAGTGATGGGAGGTTCCAACCAATAGGGAGTGAGTGGGCGGCGTCTGGAGGACCGAGTGGGCGGCGTCTGGAGGACCAAGCGCGCGGCGAGTCCTCCAACCTATAGAGGGGGCCCGAGGGGCGGGGCTTCAGGGGAGCTTCACTCAGCATCAGTGCCACACCTGCCCTGCGAGTAAACACAGTGTAGAGGGAGCTTTATTCTGTATCTAACCCCGTGCTGTACCTGCCCTGGGAGTGTTTGATGGGACAGTGTAGAGGGAGCTTTACTCTGTATCTAACCCCGTGCTGTACCTGCCCTGGGAGTGTTTGATGGGACAGTGTAGAGGGAGCTTTACTCTGTATTTAACCCGTGCTGTACCTGCCCTGGGAGCGTTTGATGGGACAGTGCAGAGGGAGCTTTACTCTGTATTTAACCCGTGCTGTACCTGCCGTGGGAGCGTTTGATGGGACAGTGCAGAGGGAGCTTTACTCTGTATCTAACCCCGTGCTGTACCTGCCCTGGGAGTGTTTGATGGGACAGTGTAGAGGGAGCTTTACTCTGTATTTAACCCGTGCTGTACCTGCCGTGGGAGCGTTTGATGGGACAGTGCAGAGGGAGCTTTACTCTGTATCTAACCCCGTGCTGTACCTGCCCTGGGAGTGTTTGATGGGACAGTGTAGAGAGAGCTTTACTCTGTATTTAACCCGTGCTGTACCTGCCGTGGGAGCGTTTGATGGGACAGTGCAGAGGGAGCTTTACTCTGTATCTAACCCCCTGCTGTACCTGCCCTGGGAGTGTTTGATGGGACAGTGTAGAGGGAGCTTTACTCTGTATTTAACCCATGCTGTACCTGCTGTTGGAGTGTTTGATGGGACAGTGCAGAGGGAGCTTTACTCTGTATCTAACCCCATGCTGTACCTGCCCTGGGAGTGTTTGATGGGACAGTGTAGAGGGAGCTTTACTCTGTATTTAACCCGTGCTGTACCTGCCCTGGGAGTGTTTGATGGGACAGTGTAGAAGGAGCTTTACTCTGATTGAATCTGTGCTGTACCTGCCCTGGGAGTGTGTGATAGGACATCATAAAAATTTACAGCATGGAAGCAGGCCATTTCAGCCCATTCTATCCACGCCGGCTGACCTAGAGATATTCAGCAAAATCCCACTTTCCAGCTCTTGGTCTGTGTAATGTATTCAACTGTCATTGTAACCCATGCATAAGCTGACCTTGAGGACACTGACCACAGCGGGCGAACTTGTGGGGGACACTCCTAACCTGGTA
This sequence comes from Pristiophorus japonicus, assembly GCF_044704955.1. NCBI lineage: Eukaryota > Metazoa > Chordata > Chondrichthyes > Pristiophoridae > Pristiophorus > Pristiophorus japonicus. The sequence goes on from NW_027250648.1 coordinate 3,888,298, forward strand.
TAAAAGGGGAAGCTCCACCCACCATCTGCCTCTTGAGGTCTTGGTAATAAAGGTACCTGGACACAGAGTGACCTTCTCTCAAGTATGGGCCTCGTGTGCATACTGTATAGTAAGGACATATCATTGGCGACGAGAAACTGGGATTTAAACCATGCGAGCATGGCCACTAGCAGCACAGAAGAGAGATACTGTGTTGGTGATGATTGGGATGACTTTATTGAGAGATTACAGCAAAGTCTTATCACTGTTGGGACAGGATTCGGCCGACAAACACAGGGCTCATCTCCTGACGGTTTGTGGATCCAGAATGCACTCCCTAATGAAGGACCTTCTAGCTCCAGAGAAGCCGGCGGACAAGACGTTCAAAGAGCTCAGTAAGTTGATCGGGGAACACTTTAAACTGGTGAGCAGCATGCACATGGCGAGACACTGGTTTTACACGCACCGGCAGCGAGAAGGGCAAAGTGTTCCAGACTTCGTGGCAGATCTCCGGCGACTGGCGAGCCTATGCAATTTCCCAGATGCATGCAGAGCGGAGATGCTGCGAGACTTTTTTATTGAGGGCATCGGGCACGCTGGGGTTTTCAGGAAACTGATTGCGAACAAAGACTTGACCCTGAAAACGGCGGCTTTGATGGCCCAGACATTTATCTCAGGGGAGGAAGAGACCAGAATGATTTATGGCAAAAATCTTGGCTCAAATGTGGCAAACGACCAGGGAGTCAACATTGTTAACGCGGCACACAGTTCTCTAGACAGACAAGGGCAATCGGACATGCCCCAGCATGTAGTCGAACCCAAAGGGAGAATTCAACAGACAATGGGTAGCTGAATGGTGATTCATGCCATCGCAATGGACAATGCGGCCAGTAATGGGGCCATCAACACCTGTTAATGGTGCGCTTAAGGACAGTTACAGAGACAGTCAGAGACGATCGACTGGTAATGGACCTTTTGTTTCCAATAACGGGGCCTCCAGCTCATGCTGGAGGTGTGGAAGCAAACACCCAGCCAGAGCTTGCAGGTATCAGCAACTGCAACGTCAGTGGTCACTTAGCACGTATGTGCAGGAAGCCTGCAGCCAAGTTGATGTGCAAGGAGGCCGGGCCCGATGTAAGCCCTACGAGGCCAAATGAATACTGGGGGAAATCGCTGGAAGCTGAAGTTCAGCGAGTTCATGTGGAGCACATATACAGCTCATATACCAGTACGCGACCGATAATGATGGAAGTGCTCCTCAATGGCATCCCAGTATTAATGGAGCTAGACATGGGGGCCAGCCAGTCCCTGATTAGTATCAAACAGTTCGAAAGGTTGTGGGTGTCCAAGGCCAGGAGGCCAAAATTATTGACGATTGACGCACTGCTATGGACAAAGGAGATCATTCCGGTACTAGGCAGCGCCACGGTAGTCGTGACCCACAAAGATTCGGAGAACAAGTTGCCACTCTGGATTGTCCCAGGGGACGGTCCCGCACTACTGGGGAGGAGTTGCCTTGCTGTCATGAACTGGAAATGGGGCGATGTCAATTTCTTCTATGGAGTGCGTATCATGCTCACAGGTCCTGGACAAATTTGACTTACTATTTCAACCTGGCATCGGCACTTTCATGGGGACAAAGGTAGTGATTCACATAAACCTGGACGCCAGGTCAGTACACCACAAGGCCAGAGCGGTGCTGTACGTGATACGGGAAAAGATAGAATGCGAATTGGACTGCCTGCTGAGGGAAGGCATCATCTCGCCAGTCGAATTCAGTGACTGGGCAAGCCCGATTGTGCCTGTGCTCAAGGCGGATGGGTCGGTCAGGATATTTGGCGATTACAAGGCCACCATCAATTGGGTGTCACTCCAAGACCAGTACCCGCTATCGAGAGCGGAGGACCTATTTGGTACGCTATCCGGTGGCACACTTTTTTCAAAATTAGACCTGACATCAGCTTACATGACCCAGGAGCTGGCGAGTGAGTCGAAGAAGCTGACCACCATCACGACACACAAGGGGTTGTTTGAGTACAACAGATGTCCATTCGGGATTCGCTCAGCCGCCGCGATCTTCCAACGAAATATGGAAAGCCTCAAATCGATTCCAGGGATGGTGGTTTTTCAGGACGACATCCTCATCATGGGTTACGATACTGAAGAACACCTCCACAACCTGGAGGAGGTGATGTGCAGACTGGACCGGGTAGGGCTGCGACTGAAAAAGGCGAAGTGCGTCTTCCTACCTCCAGAGGTAGAATTCCTGGGAATGAGGGTAGCAGCAGGGTGTTTAAAGAGATGGGATGGGTGCTCTGTCAGCCCCTTGCCCTTATCTGCAACAGCTCAGTAGAGTCATGGATTGTTCCCTGAGATTGGAAGGTAACACATGTAGTTCCCATTTTCCAAATTGGACACAAATCAGAGCTCGGGAACTGAAGGCCCATCAACGTGACCTCGATCACCGGGAAGGTGCTTGAAGGGATCCTGAGAGATGCTGTTTTCGATCATGGAGAAAGGTAAGGGGCCATTAGAGATACTGAACACAGATTCCGGTAAACAAGGTCATGTCTTACTAACTAGCTTGAGTTTGTAAAGAAGTTGTTAGGTTGGTGGATGGGGGAATCTGGTTGACATTGTCTAGCTCAGGGTGTCAAACTCATTTTCTATGGTGGGCCTGATCCAATATCCTGGCACTTGGCACAGGCCACATTCAGCAAAAGTTATTAAAATAGAAATAAATGAAGATAAACTACATCAGAATTTACATTTAGATTTTATTTACTGCTGCTGCTCTCGATCCCTGGCACCTCTTAGCTCGAGCATTCATGAACTGACCCTGCTCACACCATAACCACAAGGATATTGGTGCCTGGTTCTGCCTGTGACCACAAGGCTGTGTCACTGCCACACATACATACCGTTTCCTTGTTTCACATCTCCATACAAACACCATCACTTCACACATGCACTTTCGCCACAACTGCAGCAGACATGAGCAAGGACGTGAGGCTTATTAAATGACACATTTCATTACAGCAAATGTTACACTGGGAGAAATGTTCAGTTATTTTCCATTACAGGCAAAATGCCGGGCAAACCAGCAGCACACTGGCACCTGAACAGTGTCTCATTGGCCTACAGGCTTTTCTTAAATAGATTTGCTGTCTGGATATAAACTTAAACCAGCTTTGCAGGCGTGATGCCCTATTCACACATTGAAGGTGAGAGAGATGCTGTGGAGCACACACTAAGTCCAGTAGCTGAAAGTGATTAACAGATTGGGTTTTCTGTTTAGTGATCCCGGGCGTGTTACCAATACCAGCAAAGATGAAGCCCATGGAATAAATGGGACAGTGGATACTGTCGGACAGTGGATACTGTCTCACTGTGAGCGAGTCAGAATGAGAAGCTATAACAACAGCCGATGTTTCACAAAGTGAGACCTCACCAGACCAAAGGACATTGGTGGCGTTTAACGGGCTGTTTGTGTCACTGGGCTACAGGAGGCTATTTGTGACAGAGGGAAAGCTGCTCACAGCAAACAAACAGTTTACCGGCCTGTCCAGGGCCAACTCTGACCTCCACCTTCTCTCTCTCACTATTGATGGACACTGCTGCAGTAATTGCTTCTCTGGCCTTTCCTCTCTTGTCCCTCCTACATTCCTAATACACGGCCCGACACAATCTCCCTCCCCCTACATCCTCACTGTGCTGGAACCCACACCACTCTCCCCATCTGCTCCTTGTTCTCTCCCTGGATCCTGAAACTACAGAACTCACTGATCCCTCCTGAAGTCTCCAGGCTCAAAAACTGAAGCTTGGTGGCCCTCAGTCCCCACTCCTTGATTTACCTCCCCTTCTCTCCTCCTCTTTCCCCCTTAGTTGTGTTCCACACTCTGGGCCTTGTGCCTTCCCTGGGGATTCTCAGTATGAACAGGGGGATGTGTGTTGAGACAGGATGTCCCAGCTCTCCACCTTTAAAGGGACAAGGAGAGGACCAGCTGGGCTGAATGGCTCTGCTTTATGACATCACTGCAGTGCCTAGCAACCAACCTCCCTGAGCCCTGCTTATTATGGGCTGGGTTGAGCTCAGTGCTGTTACAGGAAGGGAAACAGGAGCAGGATTCAACCCGTGTGGAGCCCAGGATTAATGGGGAGAGGTACAGGATCAATTTATACCTTATTGAGTGAGAAATGTCAGTGTCCCGGACACTCCCTGTCCCTCAGTATCTGTGTTGGGGAGCGACCGATGGATTCACTCTGTATCTAACCCGTGCTGTGCCCGACTGGAGAGTGTTTGATGCTGGCACCAGGTGCTCAGCTCAATGAGCACAACATTTAACCCAAAGATGATCAGAGAAACCCATCAGCTTCTCCCCTGGACACAGGTCCTGAAGGGCAGGGAGTGTCTCCAATAATTTGTCTAGTGTCTGAGATCAAATTTAAACACCTCACTCATCTCTTTTTAAAATTTGTTCATGGGATGTGGGCGTCACCTCTCACCTCTTATTCTCCTAAACGCGAGAGAATATAGGTCTAGTCTACTCAATCTCTCATAGGACAATCCCTCCATCCCAGGAATCAGTCTGGTGAACCTTCGTTACACTCCCTCTATAGTAAGTTTATCTTTCCTTAGGTAAGGAGACCCAAACTGTACACAATACTCCAGGTGTGATCTCACCAGGGCCCTGTATAATTGCAGTAAGACGTCTTTACTCTTATACTCAAATCTTTTTGTAATAAAGGCCAATATACCATGTGCTTACTGTACCTGCATATTAACTTTTAGCGATTTGTGTACAAGAACATCCAGGTCCCTCTGAACACCAATATTTCCCAATCTCTCAGCATTTAAAAAAATACTCTGCCTTTCTATTTTTACTATCAGTGTATAACTTAACATTTGTCACATTATATTCCATTTGCCATGTTCTTGCCCACTCACTGAGCCTGTATATATCCCCTTGAAACCTGTTCATCCTCCTCACAACTTACATTACCAATTAGCTTTGTATCCTCAGCAAATGGTCCCCTCATCCAAATCATTGATATAGATTGTGAATAGCTGGGGCCCAAGCACCGATCCTTGCAGCACCCCACCAGTTACAGCCTGCCAACCCGAAATCACCCGTTTATTCCTACTCTCTGTATTCTGTCCGTTAACTAATCCTCAATCCATGCTAGTATATTACCCCAATCCCATGAGCCCTAATTTAGTTTAATAACTTGATGTGTACACCTCATTGAATGCCTTCTGTAAATCTAAATACTCCACATCCAGTGGTTCCCCCTTATCTATCCTGTTACTTACAACCTAAAAAAACACTAACAGATTTGTCAACTACAATTTCCCTTTCATAAATCCATGTTGATTCTGTTATTACTTCCGAAGTGCCCTGTTACCACGTGCTTATTAATAGATTCTAGCATTTTCCCTGCTACGGATGTCAGGACTACCGGTACTGCTCGGGTTACATACAGAGTAAATCTAACTCCATCCTCTCCCAAATACTAGCAGGGTTGATGCAGAGTAAATCTCAGTCTACACTATCCAAAACACTCCCAGGGCAGGTACAACACGGGTTAGATACAGAGTTAAGCTCCCTCTACGCTGTCCAAATAAACACTCCTGGGCAGGTACAGCACAATTTAGATACAGTGTAAATATCTCTCTAACTTTGCTCTACAATTGTACAGGGCCTTGGTGAGACCACACCTGGAGTACTGTGCACAGTTTTGGTCTCCTTATCTAAGGAAGCATATACTTGCCTTGCTTATATACAGCGTAAAGCTCCCTCAACACTGTTCCACCAGACATTCCAAGGGCAGGTACAACACAGGTTAGATACGGAGATAATCTCTGTCTTCGCTGTCCCAAGCATTCCACGGTAGATACTTCATGGGTTAGATGCAGAATAAAGCTCCCTCTACACTGCCCCATCAAACACTCCCAGTGCAAGTACAGCAGGGGTTAGACACAGAGTAAAGCTCCATCCACGCTGTCCGATCAAACACACCCAGGGCGATACAGCACGGGTCAGAACAGAGTAAAGCTCCCTCTACACTGTCTGAACAAACACTCCTAGGGCAAGAACAGTATAGTTTAGATACAGAGTAAAGCTCCCTCTAAACTGCCCCATCAAACACTCCCAGGGCAGGTACAGCACAGGTTAGATACAGAGTAAAGCTCCCTCTAAACTGTCTCATCAAACACTCTCAGGGCAGGTACAGCACGGGGTAGATTATAACATAAGAAATAGGAGCAGGAGTTGGCCACTTAGCCCGTCGAGCCTGCTCCGCCATTTAATAAGATCATGGCTGATCTGATCATGGACTCAGCTCCACTTCCCAGCCCGCTCCCCATAACCCTTTACTCCCTTATCACTCAAAAATCTGTCGATTTCTGCCTTAAATAGATTCAATGACCCAGCCTCCACAATTCTCTGGGGCAGAGAATTCCATAGATTTACAACTCTCAGAGAAGAAATTCCTCCTCATCTCAGTTTGTTAGATCTTTTAATTTTAATGAAATACGAACTCCGATGGTAGTTTTAACTTTTTAATCTTGGCAGAGAGTAACAAACTGCTGGCTGATTGCCAGTTTCTTTGTCTTACTGAGACACATGGTCAAAATGGCTGTAGTTTATACCGGGTTCAATTTACAGAAAAGAACTCGCCTTCTTTGACCTTATTGGCTCACTACCCAAGGTCCGAAAATGTCAAGTTGATTGATGACTTAACGCAATGTGGCTGAAATGCATGTAGCATCTCTGACTTGTTGTCTGTGAATTTTCACAGCCTGTCTAAATGCAGCCTGTTTGAATTCTCGATCAATCCCCCCTTTGATTCTTTCACAAACTGAATCATAAAACTTCAGGTATTACTGGTTAAACATTCTACAAAGTAATTTCATACATGTTAATAGAGTTTCCTTCTAAAATTTGTTGATGTGTTTCGCCACATGTCCGGACTAGTAGCTTCCACACAAATTTACACCAACTCGAGTTCCATCGTGGCCACAATGGAAGTCTGGTTTTAGTAGGTTAATTAACCTTATTCCAATTTAATCCAAATCAATATCTTAATTCAACCAGTAAACAACCTTTCCTTAAGCATAACATACCCCTGTGCCACGTACAGACGGTCTGCTGGGACCTGCAAGGTGTCTCACCTGCAGGACAGCCGCTACAGCCGCCTGGTCGCAACAACATTTAATCAACATAAACAAACAATATAAAAGTAAAAGATATTTACATGTAATTCCCTTGCTACCTTACTATTTCCCTTTGGTGCAGAGGGTCGGCTAGTAAGAAGTAGGCCCATGCCTAGAATACCTACAATCAATACTACAGTAAATTTATACATTTTCGCGAAAAGTAATTGTCCTTATTAGATTTCAGCTTCAGTTACGGGTGCTCGTTTAACGTGTGAAGCGTGGATCCAGGCTTTCTTTCCTTGGACTTTAACTGCTGCCTGGGTGGTCAATAACACTTGATAAGGTCCCTCCCACTTGGCACCCAAAGGTTCTTTATGCAACTTTTTCACATACACCCAGACTCCCGGGATGATGTCGTGTCCTCCTTCGCGTGGATTACCCCAAGCTGCCGATACCTGTCGGGAAACAGAACTAATAGCATTGGTTAGGTTCTGACAGTATGATAACAAAGTGTCACTCATTAAGTGAACATCAGCTTTCCGTAAATCGATAGTTCCTGGCAGTGACATGGGTCTTCCTGTTATAATTTCAAATGGGCTTAGACCTGTAGTTCTGTTCGGGGTTGCCCTAATGCTACATAGCACTATTGGTAGTGCCTGGGGCCGTGGTGTTCCTTCTTGGTGATATTTGGCAAGCCGTTGTTTCAGAGTTCGATTCATTCGCTCTACTTGTCCTGATGATTGTGGATGATAAGGACAGTGTAAATCCCACGTAATGTTCAGTAACCTACAGACTTCTTGGCAGACAGCACCTGTGAAGTGTGTTCCCTGATCTGAGTCAATACTACTCGGGACTCCCCATCGGGGAATGAAATCCTTACACAAGACCTTTGCAGTGTGATTAGCTGTGGCTCTTTTAGTTAGGACAGCTTCTACCCATCTAGAGAATCTGTCGACCATGACAAGAATTTTAGTGTATCCTTGGCATGAAGGAAGAGATATATAATCAACCTGCAGATGCTGGAATGGTCCGCCGGGGGCAGGGGGCCTCAGTTGGGGCATTACCGTGATGGGTCCAGAATGATTTTTCTGGCAGACCACACAGAGGTCTGTTACCAGCTGGGCATGTTTTTTAAATCCCCGACCCCACCAGCTTTTCTGGAACCGTGCCGTCATCTGTTGTGAGGCCAAGTGTCCCCACGAGTGGATCTGTTGGGCTAAAAAAGGCATAAGCGCTTGTGGCGCGACTGGCTTGTCGGTAACTCTTTGTCTCCAGACACCATCTTCGCATAGCTTGATTCCTGCCTCAATCCATGTCCATTTTTCCTCTCGGGAGCACTCGCCTTGCATTGTTTGAAGGTCTCGTGTCAGAGTCCTGAGTGCTTTCAATCTGCACATCTGTGTTGGTTCTTCTGGAGGAACGCCTTGTGAGGCGGCATCTTTAGCTGCCTGGTCGGCTAGGGCATTTCCCTGTGCTTCTGTGGTATTTTCCTTGGTATGGGCCTTACACTTCAGGATGGACACTTCCTGAGGTAATTGTATGGCCTCCAGTAAGTCTCGGACTTCTTTTCCATTTCGGATAGGTGTACCAGCAGCAGTGAGGAATCCTCTTTTCCGCCATAACATACCAAAGTCGTGAGCGACTCCAAAAGCATAACGCGAATCTGTGTAGACATTAGCTGTCTGTCCTTCTGCTATTCGACATGCTTCTGACAGGGCCCGTAACTCGGCCTGTTGTGCTGACGTTCCTGAGGGTAAACATCCTTTTGCCACTACCTCATATAAGGTTGTAACTGCCCATCCTGCTTTTCTGGTACCATTGTCAACAAAGGAAGAACCATCTGTAAACAGGATGAGGTCTGGGTTGTGCAGAGGCTCCTCTGCTGCTAAGGCTGCTTCTTCTGTTTCTTTGAAAATCTCCACGCAGTCATGCTCTTCACATTCTGCCTCCTCTTGCTCCCTCGATTCTGACATCGGGAGCACAGTTGTGGGATTAACCGGGCTGGCCCGGACGATATGGAGATTAGGAGCTTCCAAAACTGCTGTCTAGCGGGTCCATCTTGCTGCTGTCACCTGAGACATTCTATTCATAGACAGCAAAACGTGTACGGTGTGGGGACACTTGACAATCAGCTTTTGGTCAAGGACTTGACCCGCAGTGAGTGATCATTACCGCTCGACATGTAGCTTCCATGGCCCTTAGGCAACTTCCCCATCCGAGGGCTACCGCATCTAGTTTTGCCGAATAATAGCCAATAGGTCTTTGCCGATCCCCATGTTCTTGTGTCATATATTAGCTGTCATATATCCTTCTTTCTCATGAACAAACAGGGTAAATGGCTTACCACTGTCGGGGATTCCCAGAGCTGGTGCCGAATACAAAGCCTTTTTCAAACTCAGGAAGGCCTCTTGCTGTTCTTTAGTGAGGGTGATGGCTTCTTTAGAGGCACGTTTCCCCTTTAAAATATCATTCAGTGGCTGAGCAAGCTGTGTGAAGAAGTCAATCCAATTTCTGTTAAAGTTACACAATCCCAAAAAAGACCTTAGTTCCTGAATAGTGGTGGGTTTTTAGCAGCCCGAATGGCTGCAGTTCTATCCTGGGTAAGTTCTCTCTTTCCTTGTGAAATTTTTTGTCCCAGGTATACAACCTCTTCTTGGGATATTTGTGCTTTGTCGATGCTGGCTTTATGTCCTTTCAGCCGAAGGTGATCCAGCAAAGCTCGTAAATCTTGTTCATGCTGTTCTTCCGTGTTTGAAGCTAGCAGGATATCGTCTACATATTGGATGACTGTGGATGACAGGGGAGGTAATTCTCGCAAATGGCTTTGTAAAGCCATGTGGAATACCGTAGGGCTGTTATGGAAACCCTGCGGTAACCGGGTCCAAGTATACTGTTGTCCTTGGACAGTGAAAGCAAACCACTGTCGAACCTCCGGTGCCAGAGGCACCGACCAAAATCCGTTGGCCATATCTATAACCGAGAAATATTTATGTTCCGGTTTGAGGGCATTAAAAATGGTGGAGTGATCTGCGACCAAAGGAGCTTTTTGATCAATACACTGGTTAGCTGCCCTATAATCGACAGTCAAATGCCAAGTCTTGTTAGATTTCTGTACCGGCCACACGGGGCTATTGGAGGAGCTATGCATTTTAATAAGCACCCCTTGTTTCTCCAATTGCTGAATAACCGGCAAGATTCCCACGATGGCAGTTGGACTGATGGAATACTGTTTAGTGCATGGAGGCTTGGTCCCTGTAAATGACGCAGGCTCCATCTGGAGTAGGCCACAATCGTTCTTATCTTTAGCCCATATCGGGTGTTCCTTCAATTCTTATTTCTTCAAAGTTCTAATTGACCATGTCATCCGACCACCCTTGAAATGCAACGATGAATCTATCTGGATTAGAACGTCCATTCCCAAAAGGGATTGATCTACTGGGCCTATCCAGACCAGCGTGGTTAGTTCATGTGGACCCAGCCCAAAAAGTACCGGTGTTGTCCTTTTAATTTCCATTTTATGGCCCCCAACTCCATAGGCTGTAGGTGCCCTAGCATCCAACGGCAAAAAGTCTCCATATTGTAGGGGTAAGCATGTTAATTCCGCCTGTGTCTAAAAGACAGTCCACATCCTTATCGCCCACCCTCACAATTATATATAGCCCATCTCCCCTTTGTTGTATTAGTGCGAGGGTGGGCTCTAATCGTTTTTTGCTATCCCAAGTAACTCCTTCTGTTGTTGTATTGTCAGTCGCTTAAATGCTTCTATGAGGTCATTATCTTGTGACAAGCCTGGCTTGTTGGCTGAATTGTATCCCTGGCTGCGTCCTCTTCCCCAGCCACGACCTTTCTGTTTTGCCCTGCACGTCTTGGCCCAGTGACCTTCTTTCCCACAATAATGACATTTTCCGGGTAATTTTCCTAATGACTGTTTATCGGAATCCTGGGATTTCCATCCCATAGCCTGTATAGCTCGGACTTTAGCTCCCATATCCAGATCTAATTGGTTACATCGATCCACCAATGCTGCAAAGGTAGTTCCTCTACCTTCCCAGTCCGGTAACACTACCTTAAGCATTTTGGATAGTTCTGGCTTTAGACCTGCCACGAAAGCTGCTTTCAGGGGTCCAAACACTTGTTCATCCATTTCCTCATCCGTATTATTCATACCCAAATGTTCTAGCCACGTGCATCTAAATCGCTCGTCATACTCCAGGACCTCCTCTGTTCCTTCCTGTTGGCAAGCTGCAATTTTTCCCCAGTCTGTCTTAGCTGGACTGAAGGCTTGCAGCCAGTGTTTAATCGCCTCCCATCCTGCATCTAATTCTTGCTCATTCTGCCCCAAAGCTTCATCTACCTTTGTCGTGCAATTTTCTTCCCTGTGTTTTTGCCACCATTATGGTCAAAATTTGCACTCCGTCCCAGAGATGAAGTTGATATATATTTCTTAAGCGGTCCAATTGGTCCCATGTTTTTACTCCCCCTTTCTTTGGATTGGGCAATTCCTTGGACCATTTATCAATTTTCTCTGGGTCTGCCGGAGCATGAACTAAGTATTCTGCATACACCCTTCTCGTTGTTTTTTTGGTTCCGCCCTCATCCGCAGTCTCTTCTGATTTGACTACAACTCATCTTTTTTTTTAAACGGGGCAAAGTGCACCCCTAATTGTTCATCATCCTCCGACACTATATTGTCGGAGGATTCAGAAACCGTATCTATTGCTCGGTTGTGTCTTCGGGTTTGCGCTTTTAATTTATCCAAACATGGGTACCCTGGGAATTGATCAATACATTTTCCTTTTCCTATTACTGTCTCTTGACCTAATGATTTTTTTCATTCTTTAATTTCACCTTTAAGATCTTTAATTTCCGCTTCCAGCTTTTCAAGTTCAAGCTTTTTCTGTCGCAGCTGTGCACAAACTGCTTGCAATTGATCCTTTAAACTGGTCAGTTCTCGATCATGTTGGGAACGCATTATAATTTCATTCCGGTTTCGAATCTGGCCCATAACCGCTAGGGACCATCTAGTTCGCTCTTTATTTTTCATACGGGTTGTTTTTCCCCAGACCCTTTTAATCTCGTCCAAGGGCCATTGTCCTTTGGAGATGCCGTACTTTTGTTCGATCTTAATACAGGTTTTAGATAGTTGAATTGTTGCTTTATGTATTCTTTCAACTGTTCGAGAATTAAATCTAGCGAAACTTCAGGTGGTGCCTGCCCACCTTTAACAGTTGTAGGCAATTCTTTGTTCTTATCTCCTGCTGCCATTTCTTTACTGGGTTCTTTACTGGGGTCTCGAGTCGTAGGCTTGCTAGCCGATCAATAGGTCGGTGATTAATTAACTAACACACCACCGAAGTTTAGACGTCTATGGGACCTCGAGCCGACTACCAACTGGAGGGTTCGCAAACCGGAGGCTTTCGGAATCGCGTAGAAGGAGAGGCGAATTTCGACTTTTGACCGAGGACTTTAAAAAAAAAGGTGTCCTTACCTCAATATGTTGGTCCGATGTCCAAAATTCAGTTTCTTTCCTCAGCGATCCTGTTCGCAGCGCCAAAATGGTTAGATCTCTTCATTTTAATGAAATACGAACTCCGATGGTAGTTTTAACTTTTTAATCTTGGCAGAGAGTAACAAGCTGCTGGCTGATTGCCAGTTTCTTTGTCTTACTGAGACACATGGTCAAAATGGCTGTATTTTATACCGGGTTCAATTTACAGAAAAGAACTCGCCTTCTTTGACCTTATTGGCTCACTACCCAAGGTCCGAAAATGTCAAGTTGATTGATGACTTAACGCAATGTGGCTGAAATGCATGTAGCATCTCTGACTTGTCTGTGAATTTTCACAGCCTGTCTAAATGCAGCCTGTTAGAATTCTCTATCACAGTTTAAATGGGTGGGCCCTTATTCTGAGATTATGTCCCCTAGTTTTAGTTTCCCCTATGAGTGGAAATATCCTCACTATATCCACCTTGTCGAGCCCCCTCATTACCTTATATGTTTCGATAAGATCACCCCTCATTCTTCTGAGCTCCAATGAGTATAGGCCCAACCTACTCAACCTATCTTCATAAGTCAACCCCCTCATCTCCGGAATCAATCTAGTGAACCTTCTCTGAACAGCCTCCAATGCAAATATATCCTTTCTTAAATACGAAGACTAAAAATGCATGCAGTACTCTAGGTGTGGCCTCACCAATACCCTGTACAGTTGTAACAGGACTTCTCTGCTTTTATACTCCAGCCCCCTTGCCATAAAGGCCAACATTCTATTTGCCTTTCTGATCACTTGCTGTACCTGCACACTAACTTTTTGTGTTCGTGCACAAGGACCCCCAGATCCCCCTGTACTGCAGCACTTTGCAATCTTTTTCCATTTAAATTATAATTTATTTTTCTATTTTTTTCTGCCAAAGTGGATAACCTCACATTTTCCCACATTATACTCCATCTGCCAAATTTTTGCCCACTCACTTAGCCTGTCTATCCCTTTGCAGATTTTTTGTGTCTTCCTCATAATTTGCTTTCCCACCCATCTTTGTATCATCAGCAAACTTGGCTACATTACACTCGGTCCCTTCATCCAAGTCATTAATATAGATTGTAAATAGTTGAGGACCCAGCAACAATCCCTGCAGCACCCCACTAATTACTGTTTGCCAACCGGAAAATAATCCATTTATCCTGTCTCAGACACAGAGACAGATATAGAGTAAAGCTCCCTCTACACTGTCCCATCAAATACACCCAGGGCAGGTACAGCACAGGTTAGATACAGAGTAAAGCTCCCTCTACAATGTCAGAACAAACACTCCCAGGGCATAATTTAGATGCAGGGTAAACCTCTCTCTAAACAGCAATTCAAAAATGCCCAGGACAGGCACAACTCAGGTTAGATACACAGTAAGGATCCCTATACACTGTCCCACCAGACACTTCCAGGGCAGGTACAACATTGGTTAAATGCAGAGTAAAGCTCCTTCTACACTGTCCCGTCAAACTCTCCCAGGGCAGGTAAAACATGGGTTAAATACAGAGTAAAGCTCTGTTCCACCAGATGTTCCCAGGGCAAGTACAGCACAGGTTAGATGCGGGATAAATCTCCTGCTACCCTGACCCAACCATTCCAGGGTAAAAACAGCATTTGTTAGATATAGAGTAAACCTCCCTCTATACTGTTCCACCGGACATTCCTAGGGCAGGTACAGCACGGGTTAGATATGGAGTAAAGTTCCTCTGCACTGTCCCATGAAACGCATCCAGGGTAGGTACAGCATGGGTCAGATAGAGTAAATCTCCCTCTATACTGCCCCATCAAACTCTCCCAGGGCAGGTACAGCACAGGTTAGACACAGAGTAAAGCTCCCTCTACACTTACCAAATAAACACTGCTAGGGCAGGTATAGCATAATTTAGATACAGGGTAATACTCTCTCAAATCTCGCTCTACAATTGTACAGGGCCTTGGTGGCTCACACCTGGAGCTGTGCACAGTTTTGGTCTCCTTATCCGAGGAAGGATATATTTGCCTTGCTTAGATAAAGAGTAAAGCTCCCTCTATACTGTCCCATCAAACACTCCCAGGGCAGGTACAGCACGGGGTTAGATACAGATTAAAGCTCCCTCTACACTGTCCCATCAAACACTCCCAGGGCAGGTACAGCACGGGGTTAGATACAGAGTAAAGCTCCCTCTACACTGTCCCATCAAACACTCCCAGGGCAGGTACAGCACGGGGTTAGATACAGATTAAAGCTCCCTCTACACTGTCCCATCAAACACTCCCAGGGCAGTGTTTGACTCAAACCTCATCTTTATGTATGGTCCATTACCAATAATTTTCTCCCTTTAATTGGCTGATTGCCAAGCTTCCTGTTGCACTACGCATGCGCGCAAGCTGAACCGCCCATTGAGCATGCGCGCACGCTGAAATGGTCATGCGTCCTCCCGCTGGCACTCCACAAAACGCTGGGCCCAAGCCGCGCCTCCCTGCCATGGCCGAAGCTCCGCCCCCCAAGTCTGTGCAGTAACACGCCGATGGAATCCGGACGACGAGGGAGCGGCCAAATTGAAAGGTAAATTTTTGGCACTCTTTCCCCCCCACGAAGTCAGTGCACCATATCTAACTACACCGCTCTAAATGGCTGGCGAAATTTGGAGCCATACAGAGTAAAGCTCCCTCTACACTGTCCTAAAAAATCCCAGGGCAGGTACAGCAAGGGTTAGTTACAATTTAAAGCTGCCTCTACACTGACCCATCAAACATTCCCAGGACAGGTACAGCACGGGTTAAATACATAGCAAGGATCCTTCTGCACTGTGCCACCAGGCACTCCCAGGGCAGGCACAGATCACGTTAGATACAGAGTAAAGTTCCCTCAACACTGTCCCATCAAACACTGTCTGGGCTGGTACAGCACAGTTTTAGATACAGAGTAAAGCTCCCTCTACACTGTCCCATCAAACACTCCCAGGGCAGGTACAGCACGGGGTTAGATACAGAGATAATCTCCCTCTATACTGTCCCATCAAACACTGCCTGGGCTGGTACAGCACAGGTTAAACACTGAGTATATCTCCCCCAAACACTCCAGGGCAGATACTGCTTTGGTTAGATGCTGAGCAAAGCTCCTTCAACACCGACTCACCAGACATTCCAAGGGCAGGTACAACACAGGTCAGATACGGAGTAAAGCTCCCTATACCCTGTCCCAAGCATTCCAGCGTAGATACTACATTGGTTAGATGCAGAATAAAGCTCCCCCCACACTGTCCCATCAAACACTACCAGGCAGGTACAACACGGGTTAGATACAGTGTAATTTCTGCCTCTACTCTGTCCCATCAAACACTCCCAGGGCACGGACAGCACGGGTTAGATACAGAGTAAAGCTCCCTCTACACTGTCCCATCAAACACTCCCAGGACAGGTACAGCACGGGGTTAGATACAGAGCAAAGCTCCCTCTACACTGTCCCATCAAACACTCCCAGGGCAGGTACAGCACGGGGTTAGATACAGATTAAAGCTCCCTCTACACTGTCCCATCAAACACTCCCAGGGCAGGTACAGCACGGGGTTAGATACAGAGTAAAGCTCCCTCTACACTGTCCCATCAAACACTCCCAGGGCAGGTACAGCACGGGGTTAGATACAGATTAAAGCTCCCTCTACACTGTCCCATCAAACACTCCCAGGGCAGGTACAGCACTGGTTATTTAGGGCCCAAATTTCCCCAAGAGTTGCCCCATTTTTTTTTGGAGTAACTTAAAAATCGCAAATTTCCCTATTTAACTTGCTCCAATGTAAGTCAGTTAGTTAAGTTTTTTCTAGTTTCGTTTGTTCTCTCCAAAAGGGAGCATGACAAGCCACTTACGCCTCTTCTGGCCATAGAAGAAAATTTGGCCAGCTGAAAGTAACTCGAAACTAACTTAGGCCCGTGTATGTGGCCACTTTTGTAGGCACAGAAAAACCTTACCTACATTTAAGAAATCAGTGCAGGTAGCCAGAGATAGCGGGGGGTGAGGGGGAAGGTGAGTTAGAGGATTCTAAAGCACTAAAGACCTTCACAACATCAGCACAACATTACAACATCTTCAGCACAACATCATCAAAAATAAATGAAAGATAAATCAGCTACAGGAAATAGAGCAGTCCTATCTTGCCGACTGCAGAACGCACCGGCTAGCCCTTCGACCAGGGCGAGGGTCAGCAGGCACACATGACTGTAGGGGTGAGGGATTTTTACTTTTTACAGTTGGCCCTAAATGTTGCGTGGTCCTAATGGAACATGATTCAGTCTTAATGCAAAATATCTTTTATTGTATATTTTACAGTGCACTTCAACGACAATATCAACAGCAAAGAAAGGCTGCACCCATCCCCCACCCACATCTCGGGGAAAGTGCACTTCCTCATATGGTCGGTGATGGTGGTGGGGGGGGTTAGGGTCCCGGCTTGGGTCTGACCAGTGGCTGGTGCGTGGATTGAAGTGGGAGTGGCATTTGAGTGTCCAGCCTTTGTGCCCTGATTGCAGAAGCGAGCTGCCTCATGGCATCTGCCATCGTTTGCACACGATGCCTGAAATGCCTGCCCTGACTTCCCGTCTTAGTGCAGAGATTTCACCCGACAGTGTCACCACCTCATCACGCACCCCACTGACGGCCGCCACGAGTGATCTTGTGAGGCCATTGGTCTCCTCACCCAATGACACAACCTGATTAACCTCTGGTGAGGGCTGCATCTCAGGAGAGACTGGTCGGCTTCTCCTTCCCCTCGCTGTGGGTCTGCCGAGTGGCACCCCTCCTGTGCGAGGCGCAGGCTGGGACAGTGGGGGACTGGGTGTCCCAAGATGCATTTCACGACCGCCACTGGGACCCGCGGCCTCGGAAGGTGTGAAACCATGGAATGTCGCCGAGGAGTTCATGGAGGTTTCTGGCAGTATGATGCCCTGTGCTATGTCCTAATCCATATCGCGGTCAGCATTTTCCCAAGCACACATTTCCATGAACCCCACCCACCTTGGTCTGGAGCGCACGCATCTGGATCCTCTGGTGGATCTTCAGGATCTTGGAGTGTCTTCTTCTGCAAAATACAACAGAACAGTCAAATGGTTAGCAACACAGGAGGGGGCAGGATGGGTGGCATGAGTAGTCTGATGCGTAGCAGGCCAGTCAGCAGGTTGATTTGAAGGGCGACTATGCATTTTAATGACTCACCCTCACGTGTGGGTCTAACTTGTGCAGAGCTGATTCTTTTTCTGCCGGTGCAACTCAGTGAGGCAGCAACCCTGTTCCAGGGGTGAGAGTTGGTGCAGATTTGGGCAGCCCTCCTCCTGTTCTAGTTCTCTCCCTTTTGTTGTAGGCCAATTTCTTCTGCAAAGATGAAAATATAAATTTTCAGACATGGTGCACTTCTGCTGGGTGGGACAGATACAGATGGTCACATTTTCAATTGCAATTCAATTTAAAGATGAAGATGTTACTTACACTCACTACTTGACCAACGTCCTGCCATTTCTT
The DNA here is from genome assembly GCF_044704955.1 of Pristiophorus japonicus. Classification (NCBI taxonomy): domain Eukaryota; kingdom Metazoa; phylum Chordata; class Chondrichthyes; family Pristiophoridae; genus Pristiophorus; species Pristiophorus japonicus. The sequence goes on from NW_027250648.1 coordinate 3,906,455, forward strand.
CTTGCACTGGCTTCCAGATCTGGTGGTATTCCCCCCAGCGGAGTATTCTTCTGCAACGAGGTTCCATCTTTTTCTCATTTCCTTGGGTGAAACTTTTGACGGACCACTCTTGCTGATATCCAGCTCCAGCCATTTCTCCTCAATGACAGTCACTAGTTTCTCCACTTCATCATAGAGGAAGTTCTTGGTTCGTCTTGCCCGCTCTTGCGCCACTCGTCTATTGGACTCAAACCTCATCTTTATGTATGGTCCATTACCAATAATTTTCTCCCTTTAATTGGCTGATTGCCAAGCTTCCTGTTGCACTACGCATGCGCGCAAGCTGAACCGCCCATTGAGCATGCGCGCACGCTGAAATGGTCATGCGTCCCCCCGCTGGCACTCCACAAAACGCTGGGCCCAAGCCGCGCCTCCCTGCCATGGCCGAAGCTCCGCCCCCCAAGTCTGTGCAGTAACACGCCGATGGAATCCGGACGACGAGGGAGCGGCCAAATTGAAAGGTAAATTTTTGGCACTCTTTCCCCCCCACGAAGTCAGTGCACCATATCTAACTACACCGCTCTAAATGGCTGGCGAAATTTGGAGCCATACAGAGTAAAGCTCCCTCTACACTGTCCTAAAAAATCCCAGGGCAGGTACAGCAAGGGTTAGTTACAATTTAAAGCTGCCTCTACACTGACCCATCAAACATTCCCAGGACAGGTACAGCACGGGTTAAATACATAGCAAGGATCCTTCTGCACTGTGCCACCAGGCACTCCCAGGGCAGGCACAGATCACGTTAGATACAGAGTAAAGTTCCCTCAACACTGTCCCATCAAACACTGTCTGGGCTGGTACAGCACAGTTTTAGATACAGAGTAAAGCTCCCTCTACACTGTCCCATCAAACACTCCCAGGGCAGGTACAGCACGGGGTTAGATACAGAGATAATCTCCCTCTATACTGTCCCATCAAACACTGCCTGGGCTGGTACAGCACAGGTTAAACACTGAGTATATCTCCCCCAAACACTCCAGGGCAGATACTGCTTTGGTTAGATGCTGAGCAAAGCTCCTTCAACACCGACTCACCAGACATTCCAAGGGCAGGTACAACACAGGTCAGATACGGAGTAAAGCTCCCTATACCCTGTCCCAAGCATTCCAGCGTAGATACTACATTGGTTAGATGCAGAATAAAGCTCCCCCCACACTGTCCCATCAAACACTACCAGGCAGGTACAACACGGGTTAGATACAGTGTAATTTCTGCCTCTACTCTGTCCCATCAAACACTCCCAGGGCAGGTACAGCACGGGGCTAGATACAGAGTAAAGCTCCCTCTACACTGTCTAACCAGACATTCCCAGGCAGGTACAGCGTGGGTTACATAAAGATGAAATCTCCCTCTAGCCTGTCCCAAATACACGCATACAAACGGAAAATAGTGCAGATGTTGGAATCTGGAATAAAAACAGAAAATGCTGGAAATCTCAGCAGGTCAGGCAGTGGAGAGAAAGCAGAGTTAATGTTTCAGGTCGATGACCATTCGACAGAACGGGAGAGTGTTCGAAAAGAACAGATTCTTAAAAGCACTGAAAGGGGGAGAGGAAGGAAGGACAACAGGGAAGGTCTGTGATAGGGGGGAAGGCAGGAGACATTAGAGAGACAAAAGGGAGGATGGGCCGAATTCAAATGGTAATGGCAGGAGTTAGAAAAACATTAGTCAGGATAGGGTGTGAATGGTGGGATAATGACCACCGGCCATTAGAGACAAGGAGAATAAAGAAAGACAGAAACAGACTCTGAGGGTGTTGGGGGAAGGAGCCACAGGTTGGCAGCGGTTACGCTCTGAAATTTTTTAACTTGATGTTGAGTCCAGAAGGCTGTAAAGTGCCTAAATGTTAGATAAGGGGCTGTTCCTCGAGCTTGCGATGAGCTGCATTGGAACAGTGTAGGAGACCGAGGACGGAAAGGTCAGAGTGGGAGTGGAGAATTAAAGTGACAGGCGACCGGAAGCTCAGGGTCACACTTGTGGACTGAACGGAAGTGCTCCGCAAAGCGGTTACCCAATCTGCATTTGGTCTCCCCAATATAGAGATCACATCATGAGCAGCGAATTCAGTATACTAAACTGAAAGAAGTACAAGTAAATCACTGTTTCACCTGGAAGGAGTATTTGGGGCCCTGGACAGTGGGAAGGGAGGAGGTAAAAGGGAAGGTGTTGCATCTCCTGCGCTTGCACGGGAAGGTGCCGTGGGAAGGGGAGGGGGTGCTGGGGGTGACTGTGGAATGGACCAGAGTGTCGCGGAGGGAGCGGTCCCTTCAGAATGCTGAGAGGGGAGGAGAAGATGTGATTGGTGGTGGGATCACGCTGGAGGTGGCGGAAATGACGGAGGATGATCCGTTGAACGTGGAAGCTGGTGGGGTGAAAGGTGAGGACAAGGGGAACCCTGTCATGCTTCTGAGAGGGTAGGGAAGGAGTGAGAGAAGAGATGCGGGAAATAGAATGGACACGGTCAAGTGTCATGTTAACCACGGTGGAGGGGAACCCTCTGTTGAGGAAAAAGGAAGATTTGTCAGAGGCGTAAAAGATGGCACCATCAGAGCAGATGCGACAGAGACGAAGAAACTGGGAGAATGGAATGGAGTCCATACAGGATGCGGGTTGGCAGGAAGTGTAGTCCAGGTAGCTGTGGGAGTCAATGGGCTTGTAGGGAAAAAACAAAATGGTGGTCGGGGGCCGCGGAGTGAGGCTGCCATGAGCTGCTCGGTAGCCGCCAGCGCAGCCTCGGACGAGGACAAGGACAACGACAACCGGTCGAGCTCGGAAGGCGCGTAAGTGGTGGCGGCGGCAGGGGCCGGGATGGCGGACCCACGGACAGCAAGGGCGGCCTTTTGCCTGGCCGGCCTGGGCCGCAAGTGCTCCGACACCCACAGCTACCTGCAGCTCATGTGGCAGCGGCACAGAGACACGGGCAGCCCGCGGGACCAGCTGACCGGCAAACTGTCCGTCAACTGGCTGAAGCGGCACGGCAAGGCCCACCGCAAGAGCTGGGCAAGGAGACGCACGGTCAGCCTGCCCACTGGGGAGGAAGGGAAGGGAGAGGGCTGGGTTGGGTTAAATTGGATTGGATAGTGTTGGGTTAGATTGCATTGCATGGATTGTTTTGCATTGCATCATTGAATTGAATTGGACTGGATAAGATGGGATTGGGCAGGCTAGGATTGGACTGGACTGGACATGATTCACCTAGTACAGAAATGGGGGGATAGGGGAGGGGCACCAATAAATGGGGGATAGGGGAGGGGCACCAGTAAATGGGGGATAGGGGAGGGGCACCAGTAAATGGGGGATTGCGGAGGGGCACCAGTAAATTGGAGGGAGATAGGGGAGGGGCACCAGTAAATGGGAGGGAGATAGAGGAGGGGCACCAGTAAATGGGAGGGAGATAGGGGAGGGGCACCAGTAAATGGTGGGATTGGGGAGGGGCACCAGTAAATGGGGGGATTGGGGAGGGGCACCAGTAAATGGGGCGATAGCGGAGGGGCACCAGTAAATGGGGGAGAGGGGAGGGGCACGAGTAAATGGGGGGATTGGGGAGGGGCACCAGTAAATGGGGGACAGGGGAGGGGCACTAGTAAATGGGGGATAGGGGAGGGGCACCAGTAAATGGGGGGGATTGGGGAGGGGCACCAGTAAATGGGGGATAGGGGAGAGGCACCAGTAAATGGGGGAATAGGGAGGGGCACCGTAGATAGGGGAGGGCACCAGTAAATGGGGGATAGGGGAGAGCACCAGTAAATGGGGGACAGGGGAGGGGCACCAGTAAATGGAGGATAGGGGAGGGGCACCAGTAAATGGGGGATAGGGAGGGGCACCAGTAAATGGGGGATAGGGGAGGGGCACCAGTAAATGGAGAATAGGGGAGGGGCACCAGTAAATGGGGGATAGGGGAGGGGCACCAGTAAATGGAGAATAGGGGAGGGGCACCAGTAAATGGGGGATAGGGGAGGGGCACCAGTAAATGGGGGATAGGGAGGGACACTAGTAAATGGGGGATAGGGGAGGGCACCAGTAAATGGGGGATAGGGGATAGGGGAGGGGCACCAGTCAATGGGGGATAGGGGAGGGGCACCAGTCAATGGGGGATAGGGGAGGGCATCAGTAAATGGGAGATAGGGGAGGGGCACCAGTAAATGGGGGAATAGGGGAGGGGCACCAGTAACTGGGGGAATAGGGGAGGGGCACCAGTAAATGGAGGATAGAGGAACCAGCCCACACTGCGATACGTGTGCGCACTAGGTCCGTGCAGCAGGGCTGGTCTCCAGTCATCCTGGTTAACCCTCGCCACTGATAAAGGCCTAGCTCTGTCGAGCCCGTGTGGTGGCTGATGGGCAACGGCCACCACACGTTAAAAAAATCCACGCACAGGCATCTTCCACCCCCTCAACTGGAGTTCAGGACTGGAACATCGGGTCCTCATTGAAACATCTGTGAACTCGTGGTAGCAAGTCATCCTCATTCGAGGGACCGCCGATGATGAGTGGATACTGATCGATAGCCTATCCCCAGAGATGGAGATGGAAAAGTCTAGGAAGGGACGGGAAGAGTTGGAGATGGATCAAGTGAAGGTGAGGGAAGGGTGGAAATTGGATGCAAAGTGAATGAAATTTTCGAGTTCAGGGCGAGAGCAGGAAATGGCACCGATACAGTCATCAATGTACCAGAAAAAGAGGTGAGGGAGGGGACCCGAGTAGGACTGGAACAAAGAATGTTCCACGTATCCCACAAAAAGGCAGGCATAGACCCATGTGGGTTCCCATAGCAACACTTTTAATTTGGAGGAAGTGAGTGGAGATAAAGGAGAAGTTGTTCAATGTGAGAACAAGTTCAGCCGGGCGGTGGAGGAGGAGGAGGGTGGTGGATGGGGACTGGTTAGGCCTCTGCTCGGGGAAGAAACGGAGTGCCCTCAGGCCATCCTGGTGGGGGATGGAAGTGTAGAGAGATTGGGCGTCCATAGTGAAAAGGAGATGGTTGGGGCCAGGAAACTGTTAAAGTGATGGAGGGCGTCAGGGGAATCGCGGATGTAGCTGGGAAGAGAGTGGACAAGGGGAGAAAAAATAGTCGAGACAGGAAGAAATAAGTTCTGTGGGGCAAGAACAGGCTAACACGATGGGGCAGTCCTGTTTTTGGATCTTGGGAAGGAGGTAGAAGCGGGCTATGCGGGGTTGGGGAACTATGAGGTTGGTAGCTGTGGAGGGAAGATCTCCAGAGGAGATGAGGTCAGTGACGGTCTGGGAAATGATGGCTTGATGTTCGGTGGTGAGGTCATGGTCCAGGAGGAGGTAGGAGGAGGTGTCAGAGAGTTGGCGATCAGCCTCTGCAAGATCGAGGTCGGTTCGCCAAACAACAACAGCGCCATCCTTGTCAGCAAGTTTAATGACAAGGTTAGGGTTGGGTCTGAGAGAGTGGAGTGCTGCAAGTTCAGAGGGAGGGAGGTTGGAGTGAGTGAGAGGAGCAGTGAGATGGCCGATGTCCCATCGGCAGTTTGCAATGAGGAGAACTAGAGAGGGCAAGAGGCCAGAGGGAGGAGTCCAGGTAGAGCGGGAATTCTGAAAATGTGAGAAAAGGTCAGTTGTGCGGGGTGAAGACTCCTGGCCGAAGAAGTGGGCAGGAAGGCGGAGGAAAAAGGACTCAGCATCATAGTGAGCTTGAAATTTATTGAGGTGAAGGGTAGAAGCTCAGGCCTTTGCTGAGGACTGATCGTTCGGGGTCAGAGAGGGAAGGTCAGGGGGGATAGTGAAAACACGGCAGGGGGTGAGATTGGAAGAAGGGATGGGATCAGAGAGAAGTGAAGGGGAAGAAGGTTCCAGGATGTCCAAGAGTTGTTGAAGTTTACGATCCTTGATACCTGAAAGGAAGGGGAAAAGTTTTTGGTTAAAGCGCCGGATGAGGCGAAGGATGAAATGGAATTGTGGACCAGGACAGCTTAGAGACAGAATGAGTCAGTGCTGCTGAAGAGAGAGAGCGAGAGTGTGCATGTGACGGCGCATGGCGTTCAGTGTGGATCCCAGGACGCAGCAAGACCAGTGGTTGGAAGAACGCTGAATATCACCAAACAGTAGTAGTGAGGTGGGGGACAGCATCAAACAAGAAATAAAGGATGTGTGCAATAAAGGTACAGCAGTAATCATGGGCGACTTTAATCTACACATTGATTGGGCTAACCTAACTGGTAGCAATGCGCTGGAGGAGGATTTCCTGGAGTGTATTAGGGATGGTTTTCTGGACCAATATGTCGAGGAACCAACCAGGGAGCTGGCCATCCTCGACTGGGTGATGTGTAATAAGAAGGGACTAATTAGCAATCTTGTTGTGCGAGGCCCCCTGGGGAAGAGTGACCATAATATGGTAGAAGTCCTTATTAAGATGGAGAGTGACAAAGTTAATTCGGAAACTAGGGTCCTGAACTTAAGGAAAGGTAACTTAGACGGTATGAGGCGTGAATTGGCTAGAATAGACTGGCAAACGATACTCAAAGGGTTGACGGTGGATAAGCAATGGCAAACATTTAAAGATCACATGGATGAACTTCAGCAAATGTACATCCCTGTCTGGAGTAAAAATAAAACTGGAAAGGTAGCTCAACCATGGCTAACAAAGGAAATTAAGGATAATGTTAAAGCCAAGGAAGAGGCATATAAATTGGCTAGAAAAAACAACAAACCTGAGGACTGGGTGAAATTTAGAATTCAACAGAGGAGGACTACGGGTTTAATTAAGAGGGGGAAAATAGAGTACGAGAGGAAGCTTGCAGGGAATATAAAAACTGACTGCAAAAGCTTCTACAAATATTGTGAAGAGTAAAAGATTAGTAAAGACAAACGTAGGTCCCTTGCAGTCGGATTCAGGTGAAATTATAATGGGGAACAAAGAAATGGCAGACCAATTGAACCAATACTTTGGTTCTGTCTTCACGAAGGAAGACACAAATAACCTTCCGAAGGGGACAGTTGGTCGAGTGAGAAGGAGGAACTGAAGGACATCCTTTGGCGGGAAATTGTGTTAGGGAAATTGATGGGATTGAAGGCCGATAAATCCCCGGGGCCTGATAGTCTGCATCCCAGAGTGCTCAAGGAAGTGGCCCTAGAAATAGTGGATGCATTGGTGATCATTTTCCAACAGTCTATCGACTCTGGATCAGTTCCCATGGACTGGAGGATAGCTAATGTAACACCACTTTTTAAAAAAGGAGGGAGAGAGAGAAAACGGGTAACTGGTTAGCTTGACATCAGTAGTGGGGAAAATGTTGGAATCGATCATGAAGGACGAAATAGCAGCGCATTTGGAAAGGGGTGACAGGATCGGACCAAGTCAGCATGGATTTATGAAAGGGAAATTATGTTTGACGAATCTTCTGGAATTTTTTGAGCATGTAACTAACAGAGTGGACAAGGGAGAACCAGCGGATGTGGTGTATTTGGACTTTCAGAAGGCATTTGACAAGGTCCCGCGCAAGAGATTGTTGTGCAAAATCAAAACACATGGTTTTGGGGGTAATATACTGACTGGTTGGCAGACAGGAAGCAGAGAGTCGGGATAAACGGGTCCTTTTCAGAATGGCAGGCAGTGACTAGTGGAGTGCCGCGGGGCTCAGTGCTGGGACCCCAGATCTTTACAATATACATTAACGATTTGGATGAAGGAATAGAGTGTAATATCTCCAAGTTTGAGATGACACTAAACTGGGTGGTGGTGTGAGCTGTGAGGAGGATGTTAAGAGGCTGCAGGGTGACTTGGATAGGTTAGGTGAGTGGGCAAATGCATGGCAGATGCAGTATAATGTGGATAAATTTGGGGGCAAAAACACGAAGGCAGAATATTATCTGAATGGCGGCAGACTAGGAAAAGGGGAGGAGCAACGAGACCTGGGTGTCATGGTTCATCAGTCACTGAAAGTGGGCACGCAGATACAGCAGGCAGTAAAGAAGGCCTTCATAGCTAAGGGATTTGAATATAAAAGCAGGGAGGTCTTACTGCAGTTGTACAGGGCCTTAGTGAGGCCTCACCTGGAATATTGTGTTCAGTTTTGGTCTCCTAGTCTGAGAAAGGACGTTCTTGCTATTGAGAGAGTGCAGTGAAGGTTCACCAGACTGATTCCAGGGATGGCTGGGCTGCCATATGAGGAGAGACTGGATCAACTGGGCCTTTATTCACTGGAGTTTAGAAGGATGAGAGGGGATCTCATAGAAACATATAAGATTCTGATAGGACTGGACAGGTTAGATGCGGGAAGAATGTTCCCGATGTTGGGGAAGTCCAGAACCAAGGGACATCGTCTTAGGATAAGGGGTCGGCCATTTAGGACTGAGACGAGGAGAAACTTCTTCACTCAGAGAGTTGTTAACCTGTGGAATTCCCTGCCGCAGAGAGTTGTTGATGCCAGTTCACTGGATATATTCAAGAGGGAGTTAGATATGGCTCTTATGGTTAAGGGGATCAAGGGGTATGGAGAGAAAGCAGGAAAGGGGTACTGAAGGAATGATCAGCCATGATCTTATTGAATGGCGGTACAGGCTTGAAGGGCCGCATGGCCTACTCCTGCACCTATTTTTCTATGTTTCTATCTCGGAGATATCTGTAATCCTGGGTGGATCCAAAACATGAAGGGTGGAATTTCAGTTGGTATTTGAATTTGGCCCATCATCTCTTTTGTCTCTCTAATCTCTCCTGTCTTCCAACCTATCACTAACCTTCCCTTTTGTTCTTTCTTCCCCTCCACCTTTCAGAAATTGTTAAGAATCTGTTCTTTCTGAACACTCTCCAGTTCTGACGAAGGGTCATCGACCCAAAACGTTAACTCTGCTTCCTCTCCACAGATGCTGCGTGACCTGCTGCAATTTCCGGCCTTTTTCTGTTTTCATTCCAGGGTAGGCACTGCATTGGTAAGATACAGAGTTAATCTCCCTCTGCACTGTCCCATCAAACACTCCAGAACAGGTACAGCACGGGTTAGATACAGAGTAGAGCTCCCTCTACGCTGTCCCATCACGCAGGGGTTGGGGGTAATATATCAGCATGGATAGAGGATTGGCTAACTAACAGAAAACAGAGAGTCGGGATAAATGGGTCATTTTCCGGTTGGCAAACAGTGACTTGTGGGGTGCTGCAGGGATCAGTGCTGGGTCCTCAAATATTTACAATCTATATTAATGACTTGGATGAAGGGACCGAGTGTAATGTAGCCAAGTTTGCTGATGATACAAAGATGGGTGGGAAAGCAAATTATGAGGACACAAAAAATCTGCAAAGGGATATAGACAGGCTAAGTGAGTGGGCAAACATTTGGCAGATGGAGTATAATGAGGGAAAATGTGAGTTATCCACTTTGGCAGAAATAATAGAAAAGCAAATTATAATTTAAATGGAGAAAAACTGCAAAGTGCTGCAGTACAGCGGGATCTGGGGGTCCCTGTGCATGAAACACAAAAAGTTAGTATGCAGGTACAGCAAGTAATCAGGAAGGCAAATGCAATGTTGGCCTTTATTGCAAGGGGGCTGGAGTATAAAAGCAGAGAAATCCTGCTACAACTGTAAAGGGTATTGGTGAGGCCACACCTGGAGTACTGCGCACAGTTTTGGTCTCCGTATTTAAAAAAGGATATGCTTGCATTGGAGGCTGTTCAGAGAAGGTTCACTAGGTTGATTCCGGAGATGAGGGGATTGACTTATGAGGATAGTTTGAGTAGGTTGGGAGTTCAGAAGAATGAGAGGTGATCTTATTGAAACTTATAGGATAATGGGGGAGCTCGACAAGATGGATGCAGAGTCAGGATCGGGTGTGAATAGTGGGATAATGACCAGCGGCCATTAGACACAAGGAGAAAAACAGGCTCCGCGGGGGGAGAACCTCAGAAATAGGAGCAGGAGTCTCGAGCCTGTTCTGCCATTTAATAAGATCATGGCTGATCCGATCATGGACTTAGCTCCACTTCCCTGCTCACTCCCCATAACCCTTTACTCCTTTATCGCTCAAAAGTCTGTCTATCTGCCTTAAATATATTCAATGACCCAGCCTCCACAGCTGTCTGGGGCCACGATTTCCACAGATTTGCAACCCTCAGAAGAAATTCCTCCTTATCTCAGTTTTAAATGGGCAGCCCCTTATTCTAAGACTAAGTTCCCGAGTTTTAGTTTCCTCTATAAGTGGAAATATCCTCTCTGCATCCACCTTGTCGAGCCCCCTCATTATCTTCTAAGTTTCAATAAGATCTCAATACTTCCTCTAAACCCTCATTATCTCCTCCTTGAATGCCTCTCACTGCTCTGAGACTGACTTAGCTTCAACACTAGAACATAAGAATTAGGATGCCATTCGGCCCCTCAAGCCTGCTCCGTCATTCAGTGAGATCATGGCTGATCTTCTACCTCAACTCTACTTTCCTGCACTATTCCCATATCCCTCGATTCCCTTAATATCCAAAAATCTATTGATCTGTTTTGAATAGTCTCAACAACTGACCTTCCAGAGCCCTCTGGGGTAGAGAATTCCAAAGATTCACCACCCTCTGAGTGAAGAAGTTTCTCCTCATCTCAGTCCTAAATGGCCAAATCCTTATTCTGAGACTGTGACCTCTAGTTCTAGACTCCTCAGCCAGAGGAAACACCCTCCCTGCATCTACCCTGTCAAGCCCTGTCAGAATTTTGTATGTTTCATTGAGATCACCTCATTTTTCTAAACTCTAGAGAATATAGGCCTAGTCTACTCAATGTCTTCTCATCGGACAATCCCCCCATCTCAGGCTCAGTCTGGTGAACCTTCGCTGCCATCCTCAATGGCAAGTATATCCTTCCTTAGATAAGCAGCCAAAACTGTACACAATACTCAGCTGTAGTCTCACCAGGGCCTTATATAATTGTAGTAACATAGAAACATAGAAAATAGGTGCAGGAGTAGGCCATTCGGTCCTTCAAGCCTGCCCCACCATTCAATAAGATCAAGGCTGATCATTCCCTCAGTATCCCTTTCCTGCTTTCTCTCCATACCCCTTGATCCCCTTAGCCATAAGGGCCATATCTAACTACCTCTTGAATATATCCAACGAACTGGCATCAACAACTCTCTGCGGCAGGGAATTCCACGGGTTTCTCCTCATCAAAGTCCTAAATGGCCTACCCCTTATCCTAAGACTATGTCCCCTGGTTCTGGACTTCCTCAACATCGGGATCATTCTTCCCACATCTAACCTGTCCAGTCCCGTCAGAATCTTAAACGTTTCGATGAGATCCCCTCTCATCTTTCTAAACTCCAGGAAATAAAGGCCCAGTTGATCCAGTCTCTCCTCATATGACAGTCCCGCCATCCCTGGAATCAGTCTGGTGAACCTTCGCTGCACTCCCTCAATAGCAGGGAACATTAAGACGGATTGAAAAAGCTTCTATAGATATGTAAAGAGAAAAAGGTTAGTAAAGACAAAAGTAGGTCCCCTGCAGTCAGAATCAGGGGAAGTCAAACGGGGAACAAAGAAATGGCAGACCAATTGAACAAATACTTTGGTTCGGTATTCACTAAGGAGGACACAAACAACCTTCCGGATATAAAAGGGGTCAGAGGGTTTAGTAAGAAGGAGGAACTGAGGGAAATCCTTATTAGTCGGGAAATTGTGTTGGGGAAATTGATGGGATTGAAGGCCGATAAATCCCCAGGGCCTGATGGTCTGCATCCCAGAGTACTAAAGGAGGTGGCCTTGGAAATAGCAGATGCATTGACAGTCATTTTCCAACATTCCATAGACTCTGGATCAGTTCCTATGGAGTGGAGGGTAGCCAATGTAACCCCACTTTTTAAAAAAGGAGGGAGAGAGAAAACATGGAATTATAGACCGGTCAGCCTGACATCGGTAGTGGGTAAAATGATGGAATCAATTATTAAGGATGTCATAGCAGCGCATTTGGAAAGAGATGGCATGATTTGTGAAAGGGAAATCATGCTTGACAAATCTTCTGGAATTTTTTGAGGATGTTTCCAGTAGAGTGGACAAGGGAGAACCAATTGATGTGGTGTATTTGGACTTTCAGAAGGCTTTCGACAAGGTGCCACACAAGAAATTAATGTGCAAAGTTAAAGCACATGAGATTGGGGGAAACGTGCTGACGTGGATTGAGAACTGGTTGTCAGACAGGAAGCAAAGAGTAGGAGTAAATGGGTACTTTTCAGAATGGCAGGCAGTGACTAGTGGGGTACCACAAGGTTCTGTGCTGGGGCCCCAGCTGTTTACATTGTACATTAATGATTTAGACGAGGGGATTAAATGTAGTATCTCCACATTTGCGGATGACACTAAGTTGGGTGGCAGTGTGAGCTGCGAGGTGGATGCTATGAGGCTGCAGAGTGACTTGGATAGGTTAGGTGAGTGGGCAAATGCATGGCAGATGAAGTATAATGTGGATAAATGTGAGGTTATCCACTTTGGTGGTAAAAACAGAGACAGACTATTATCTGAATGGTGACAGATTAGGAAAAGGGGAGGTGCAACGAGACCTGGGTGTCATGGTACATCAGTCATTGAAGGTTGGCATGCAGGTACAGCAGGCGGTTAAGAAAGCAAATGGCATGTTGGCCTTCATAGTGAGGGGATTTGAGTACAGGGGCAAGGAGGTGTTACGAAAGTTGTACAGGGCCTTGGTGAGGCCACACCTGGAGTATTGTGTACAGTTTTGGTCTCCTAACTTGAGGAAGGACATTCTTGCTATTGAGGGAATGCAGCGAAGGTTCACTAGACTGATTCCCGGGATGGCGGGACTGACATATCAAGAAAGACTGGATCAACTAGGCTTGTATTCACTGGAGTTCAGGAGAATGAGAGGGGATCTCATAGAAACTTTTAAAATTCTGACGGGTTGAAATAGGTTAGATGCAGGAAGAATGTTCCCAATGTTGGGGAAGTCCAGAACCAGGAGTCACAGTCTAAGGATAAGGGGTAAGCCATTTAGGACCGAGATGAGGAGAAACTTCTTCACCCAGAGAGTGGTGAACTTGTGGAATTCTCTACTACAGAAAGTTGTTGAGGCCAATTCACTAAATATATACAAAAAGGAGTTAGATGTAGTCCTTACTACTCGGGGGATCAAGGAGTATGGCGAGAAAGAAGGAATGGAGTACTGAAGTTGCATGTTCAGCCAGGAACTCATTGAATGGTGGTGCAGGTTTGAAGGGCCGTATGGCCTACTCCTGCACCTATTTTCTATGTTTCTATGTTTCTATGTCCTTCCTCAGATTAGGAGTCCAAAACTGTGCACAATATTCCAGGTGCGGCCTCACTAAGGCCCTGTACAACTGCAGTAAGACCTCCCTGCTCCTATACTCAAATCCCCTAGCTATGAAGGCCAACATACCTTTTCCCTTCTTCACCGCCTGCTGTACCTGCATGCCCACTTTCAGTGACTGATGAACCATGACACCCGGGTCTCGTTGCACCTCCCCTTTTCCTAATCTGCCGCCATCCAGATAATATTCTGCCTTCGTGTTTTTGCCCCCATAATGGATAACCTCACGTTTATCCAAATTATACTGCATCTGCCATGCATTTGCCCACTCACCTAACCTGTCCAAGTCACCCTGCAGCCTCTTAGCGTCCTCCTCACAGCTCATACCGCCACCCAGTTTAGTGTCATCCGCAAACTTGGAGATATTATACTCAATTCCTTCATCTAAATCGTTAACGTATATTGTAAAGAGTTGGGGTCCCAGCACTGAGCCCTGTGGCTCTCCACTAGTCACTGCCTGCCATTCTGAAAAGGACCCGTTTATCCCTACTCTCTGCTTCCTGTCTGCCAACCAGTTCTCTATCCACGTCAGTACATTACCCCCAATACCATGCGCTTTGATTTTGCAAACCAATCTCTTGTGCGGGACCATGTCAAAAACCTTTTGAAAGTCCAAATACACCACATCCACTGGTTCTCCATTGTCCACTCTGCTAGTTACATCCTCAAAAAATTCCAGAATTTTCGTCAGCATGATTTCCCTTTCATAAATCCATGCTGACTTGGTCCAATCCTGTCACTGCTTTCCAAATGTGCTGCTATTTCATCCTTAATGATTGATTCCAACATTTTCGCCACTACTGATGTCAGGCTAACCGGTCTATAATTACCCGCTTTCTCTAGCCCTCCCTTTTAAAAAAGTGGTATTACATTAGCCATCCTCCAGTCTGTAGGAACTGATCCAGAGTCAATAGACTGTTGGAAAATGATCACCAATGCATCCACTATTTCTAGGGCCACTTCCTTGAGCACTCTGGGATGCAGACTATCAGGCCCCGGGGATTTATCGGCCTTCAATGCCATCAGTTTCCCGCCTAATAAGGATATCCTTCAATTCCTGCTTCTCACTAGACCTACTGTCCCCTAGTACAATCGGAAGGTTATTTGTGTCTTCCTTCGTGAAGACAGAACCAAAGTATTTATTCATTTGGTCTGCCATTTCGTTATTCCCCATTATAATTTCTCCCGAATCCGACTGCAAGGGACCTATGTTTGTCTTTCCGAATCTTTTTCTCTTCACATATTTATAGAAGCTTTTGCAGTCAGCTTTGATGTTCCCTGCAAGCTTCCTCTCGTACTCTATTTTCCCCCTCTTAATTAAACCCTGAGTCTTCCTCTGTTGAATTCTAAATTTCTCCCAGTCCTCAGGTTTGTTGCTTTTTCTAGCCAAATTATATGCCTCTTCCTTGGTTTTAGCACTATCCTTAATTTCCCTTGTTAGCCATGGTTGAGCCACCTTCCCCGTTTTATTTTTACTCCAGACAGAGATGTACAATTGCTGAAGTTCATCCATGTGAACTTTAAATGTTTGCCATTGCCTATCCACCGTCAACCCTTTAATTATCCTTTGCCAGTCTATTCTAGCCAATTCATGCCTCATACCGTCGAAGTTACCTTTCCTTAAGTTCAGGACTCTAGTTTCTGAATTAACTGTGTCACTCTCCATCTTAATAAAGAATTCTACGATATTGTGGTCACTCTTCCCCAAGGGGCCTCGCACAACAAGATTGCTAATTAGTCCCTTCTCATTGTACATCACCCAGTCTGGGATGGCCAGCCCTCCAGTTGATTCCTCGACATACTGGTCTAGAAAACCATCCCCAATACACTCCAAGAAATCCTCCTCCAACGCATTGCCACCAATTTGGTTAGCCCAATCAATATGTCGATTAAAGTCGCCCATGATAACTGCTGTACCTTTATCGCATACATCCCTTGGGCCCAAGTTTCCACAAGATAAAAAACGGGCGCTCCTCCGAGCTGGGCGCCCGTTTTACGCGCCTAAAACGGTGCCAGAAAAAAAACGCGCTATTCAGCTCCTTGTCTGTTTGGCGCGGCGCCCAGGGGGGCGGAGCCTACACTCGCGCCGATTTTGTAAGTGGGAGGGGGCGTGTACTATTTAAATTAGTTTTTTTCCTGCCGGCAACGCTGCGCGTGCGCGTTGGAGCGTTCGCGCGTGCTCAGTGTGAAAACAAACATTGGCACTCGCCCATTTTTGTAGTTCTTTGTAGCTGTTTAATATTTGAACATTTTTAAATAAAACCACATTGCCATCAGCACTGAGGCTTCCCTTCTCACTGTCTCCTTCCCTTCTCACTGTCTCCTTCCCCTCCCTCCCCTGCGCGGCAACAAGCCGCTGTCTCCTTCCCCTCCCTCCCCTGCGCGGCAACAAACGGCAGTTTCCTTCGAACGATGGCTGAAGCACTTTCACACAGGTAGGAAGATGGTTTATTTAATCTTTTCTTTGCTTATAAATGTTTATTCAGATTGGATTTATTTGTATAATATTTGTAGAAGTATAAATAAGGATTGATTGTAGAATTTAATGAGTTCCCTCCCCACCCCCCACCTCGTTCTGGACGCCTAATTTGTAACCTTCACCTGATTTTTTAATGTGTAGAACAGGTTTTTTCAGTTCTACAAAAATCTTCACTTGCTCCATTCTACTTTAGTTTGGAGTACGTTTTCACTGTGGAAACTTTGAAATCAGGCGTCAGTGGCCGGACACGCCCCCTTTTGAAGAAAAAATTCTGTTCTAAAGTAGAACTGTTCTACCTCACTAGAACTGCAGAAAAAAAAATGTGGAGAATTGCAATTTCTAAGATAGTCCGTTCTCCACCAGTTGCTCCTAAAAATCAGGCGCAAATCATGTGGAAACTTGGGCCCATAATTTCTTGTTTGATGCTGTCCCCAACCTCACTACTACTGTTTGGTGGTCTGTACACAACTCCCACCAGCATTTTCTGCCCTTTGGAATTTTGCAGCTTCACCCATACCGATTCCACATCATCCAGGCTAATGTCCCTCCTTACTATTGCATTAATTTCCTCTTTAACCAGCAACACCATCCCGCCTCCTTTGCCTTTCTGTCTGTCCTTCCTCAATGCTGAATACCTTTGGATGTTGAGTTCCCAGCCTTGGTCACCCTGAAGCCATGTCTCTGTAATGCCAATTACATCATACCCATTAACTGCTATCTGCGCAGTGAAATCGTCCACCTTATTCCGAATACTCCTCGCATTGAGGTACAGAGCCTTCAGGCTTGTCTTTTTAACACACTGTGCCCCTTTAGAATTTTGCTGTAATGTGGCCCTTTTTGTTTTCTGCCTTGGGTTTCTCTGCCCTCCACTTTTACTCTTCTCATTTCTATCTTTTGCTTCTGACTCCATTTTATTTCCCTCAGTCTCGCTGCATAGATTCCCATCCCCCTGCCATATTAGTTTAACTCCTCCGCAACAGCACTAGCAAACACTCCCCCTAGGACATTGGGGCAGACCGTCCGGTTTGTACTGGTCCCCCCTCTCCCAGAACCGGTTCCAATGCCCCAAGAATTTGAATCCCTCCCTTCTGCACCACTGCTCAAGCCACGAATTCATCTGAGCTATCCTGCGATTCCTACTGACTAGCACGTGGCACTGGTATCAATCGTGAGATTACTACTTTTGAGGCCCTACTTTTTAATTTAGCTCCTAGCTCCCTAAATTTGTCTCATAGGACCTCATCCCATTTTTTACCTATATCGTTAGTACCTATATGCACCGTGGCAACTGGCTGTTCATCGTCCCTTTTCAAAATGTCTTGCACCCGCTCGGAGACATCCTTGACCCTTGCACCAGGGAGGCAACATACCATCGTGGAGTCTCGGTTTAAGTGGTGTAGTGGGAGCTTTATTCTGCATCTAACTTGACCTCTCCGTCCTCGGTCTCCTGCAATGTTTCAACACAAGCTCAACACAAGCACGAGGAACAGCACCTCATCTTTCGTTTAGGCACTTTACAGCCTCCTGCGCTCAACATCAAGTTCAACAATTTCAGAGTGTAACCGCTGCCAATCTCTGGCTCCCTCTCTCCCTCCCTCACTGTGTTTTTCTCCTTGTCTCTAATGGCCGCTGGTCATTATCCCACCATTCACACCCGATCCTGACTAATGTTTTTCTAACTCCTGCCATTACCATTTGAATTCGGCCTATCCTCCCTTTTGTTTCTCTAATCTCTCCTGCCTTCCCCCCTATCACAGACCTCCCACTCCCAGTGCTCCTTCACGATCTGTCCTTTCCCAACACTCTCCAGTTGTGACCAACCATTGTTGCTGCCTGAACCGCGGACACTTCCAGCATCTTGTGTTTGTGTCCCTGCATTGTTCGCCCATTGATTGATTGGTGCCGCGGCCCCGCCCCCCTCCGCTGGTGCCCCGCGCCGCCTCGCCATTGGCTGCGGGCTAAGTGTTGCGTGGGCGGGCGGTTGGCGGCTCCGCTCGCGGCCTTTGAGCTCGGGAGCCCGGGGCCAGCCTATAGTGGGAGATTGCTGACGGACGGACGACGTTTCGTGGACGCCGCGGAGGATGGAGGAGCGCGCCCAGCCTCCCTGCGGACTCTCATACTCACGGCGGGGACGAGCCTTGGTTACTGTCGGGGTTTGCGGGGAGTTCGGCCGCCATCTTTGGTAGCATGGGGTTCACCCGCCGCAGGCAGCAGGGAGCGACATGGGCGGGTCTTCCTCGACGTCACAATGCTTTACATGGTCCCGCAGCAGGGCAGGGAGCATGCGCAGCGGCCGTCTTACTGCAGGAAGTCCATCAGGTGCAGGATGGGGACCAGTTAATGAATACATGAGAACACAAAAAATAGGAAATGCGTCGGCTATTTGGCCCCTCTGGCCTGTCGCCATTCAATAAGATGATGGCTGCAGCATCTGGGGTGGTTCTCCTTGGAGCAGTGACGGTGCAGGGCAGGTTTAACAGGTGCTCACAGGCTTTAGATTGAGTCAGGGAACAGAGTGGTTCTGCTCACACAATCAGAGAATGGTTACAGCACGGAAGGCCATTCGGCCCGTCGAACCCTTGCCGGCTCCCAGCTAGTCCCACTGCCCCGCCCTTTCCCCCGGCCCTGCAAATGTTTTTTGTTTCCGATACCTATCTAATTCCCTTTTGAAAGCTGTGATTGAGTCGGCCTTCATCACCCTTTCAGGCCGTGCATTCCAGATCCTAACCACTCGCTGCATAAAATAGATTTTTCTTACGTCGTCTTTGGTTCTCTCACCAATCACCTTCAATCCATGTCGTCTGGTTCTCGACCCCTCCACCAATGGCAACAGTTTCTATCTACTCTGTCCAGACCCCTTATGATTTTGAACATCTGTATCATTTTTTTTCTCCACCATCTCTGCTTCAAGGAGAACAACCCCGGCTTCTCCAGTCAATCCATGTAACCAAATTCCCTCAGCTCGTGAATCATCCTTGTAAATCTTTTCTTCAACCTCTCTAAGATATCACATCCTAATGTACGGTGCCCAGAATTGGACACAATACTCCAGTTGAGGCCGAACCAGTGTTTTACAAAGGTTCATCATAACCTCCTTGCTTTTGTACTCTATGATGCCCAGGATCCTGTAAGCTTTTTTAACTGCTTTCTCAACCTGTCCTGCCACGTTCAGTGATTTGTAAACATATACCCGCAGATCTCACTGTTCATGCACCCCCTTTAGGATTGTACCCTATTGCCCCTCCTCATTCATTTAATCATGCTTCTCTAATTTTATTTCTTAACTCAGATACATGGCCTCATTTTATTTCTTCCTCCGAGCCTCTCAACTTCATCTGGCAGTTAATGTTGGTGAGTGGTGATTGATTGCCCTGGGAACCAACAGGAAGAGAGCTCAGAGGCCGGAGGGCCAAGGGAGCAGCATGTTCTGCAACCAATCGCGGTGCTTGAGGGGTGGATCCTGAGTCGGCCTGTCAGGTGAGTCAGTGTGAACCCGTTAAATAATTTATTTATTAAAAGTTAAATCGAGATTTCTTTTATCAACAAAACGGTTTCACATCTGTCAGTATTTTATTTCCTTGGAGTTCCTATTATGAGTTTCAGACACCAGTGCCACGTGGACCAGGTGTTTAAAGGTCATTCAATTCCCTCTTTCCACGTCGCTGTTAGTTAAAGTTACAGAGATTGATTTCCCCTCATTATGCATTCGTAGTAGTTAAAGTAACATCCTTCCTGTTGGTAGTGAGCCACATTCTGTGCTGAGCGAGACGGCTGGTGGCATCAGCCTTTAAAATATGCATCATCTTGTTCAATTCCCTCCAAAGCCTCATCCCTTCCTATCTCTATAACCTCCTCCAGCCCACCAACCCACTTAATAGTTTGTTTACTTTGGAACAGAGGAGGCTGAGGGGAGACCTTAATGAAGTGTATAAAATTATGAACGGTCTAGATAGAGTGGATAGGAAGGACCTATTTCCCTTCGCAGAGGGGTCAGCAACCAGCAGAACTTTTTAGCCAGTACGTAGCAAGCCCAACAAGAGAGGGGGAAGTTCTGGACTTAGTATTAGGAACTGAAGCTGGGCACCTGGAAGGGCTATCAGAATGTTGGTGCTAGTGGTCATAATTCAGTTACATTTAGGGTAGTTATGGAAAAGGACAAAGATAGACCAGGAATAAAAGTTCTCAATTGGGGAAAGCCAATTTTACTAAGCTGAGATGTGATTTATCCAAAGTGGACTGGAAACAACTACTTGAAATGGTGAGAGATTGGGAAATGTTTGTGTTCAGAGGGACCTTGGTGTCCTTGTACACCAATCACAAAGTACAGCAAGCAATTAAGAAAGCAAATGGTATGTCGGCCTTTATTACAAGAGGATTTGAGCACAAGAGTAAAGAGTGCGAGCAGCGTCGGTGAGGCGAGCGTGGGGAGGCCTATAAAGGCGTGGCTTGTGCAGCTGCAGTGGGAGGCAAAGAAGTAGAAAGAAATTAAAAGGTGACGTCACAGCCAAGGGGGTAAGTGATTGGCTGATGATTGGTGAGTAGCTTTTCTTTTTTCTTTTCTATATCAATAAGTAACCTTCAGCATTGTTGTTGCCAATTTAAGTTTATCTAGGGGTTAAGTCATGGCAGGAGAGCTCGGACACGTGTTATGCTCCTCCTGTATCATGTGGGAAGTCAGGGATGCTTCCGGTGTCCCTGACGACTACGTGAGCGGGAAGTGTGTCCGCCTCCAGCTCCTGACGGTCCACATTGTGGAACTGGAGCTACGGGTGGATTCATTCTGGAGCGTGCACAATGCTGAGAATGATGTGAATAGCACATTTAGTGAGTTGGTCTTACCGCAGGTAAAGGGTCCACAGCCAGATAGGGAGTGGAAGACCAACAGGAAGAGCAGTACTACAATTAGTCTCCTCTTGGAGAAATCAAGGAATCGACTCACTGTATGTAGGTAACAAAGCTGATTTATTTGACAGTTGTTTGACAGAGGATGCAGAAAAGATTTAGAAGAATGCTTCCAAGGATGAGGGACTTCAGTTACGTGGATAGACTGGAGAAGCTGGGGTTGTTCTCCTTGGAGCAGAGAAGGTTGAGAGGAGATTTGATAGAGGTGTTCAAAATCACGAGAAGTCTAGACAGAGTAGATAGATAGAAACTGTTCCCATTGGCGGAAGGGTTGAGAACCAGAGAACACAGATTTAAGGTGATTGGCAGAAGAACCAAAGACGACATGAAGAAAAGCGTTTTTGTGCAGCGAGTGGTTAGGATCTGGAATGCACAGCTTGAGAGGGTGGTGGAGGCAGCTTCAGTTGTGGCTTTCAAAAAGGAATTGGATAATACTCGAAGGTAAACATTTGCAGGTCTACGGGGAAAGGGCGGCGGAGTGGGACTGGCTGAAGTGCTCTTGCAGAGAGCCGGCACAGGCTCGACGGGCCGAAAGGCCTCCTTCTGCGCTGTAACAATTCTATGATTCGATGATATCCAGAAAATTAAACTCCAGCCCAGTTATAGGGATTCATTACATCAGTAACAACAAAACCCAACTGTCAGAGTGAACATGGTTCAGTCCAGGATGTGATTAACAGCAACAGTAACAGCAAAATCCAACCGCTGCAGTCACTTGTGAACTAGTTGGTGTGTCAGCAGGTTCGATGACCGAGTGAATCCCTTCCCACAATCAGAGCAGGTGAATGGACTGTCCCCAGTATGAACTCGCTGGTGTGTCAGCATATCATTTCTGCTTTTAAAATTCTTTTCGCAGTGAGAACATTTAAACGGTCTCTTATTGGTGTGAACAAGTTGGTGTACAGTGAGCTGGGATGAATGAGTGAATCCCATCCCACACACGGAACAGGTAAAAGGTCTCTCCCCGGTGTGAACTTGCTGGTGTTCAGTGAGGGTGAATGAACGAGTGAATCCCTTACCACACATAGAGCAGATGAACGGCCTCTCTCCAGTGTGAACTCGCTGGTGTCTCAGATGATGAGATGACTTAACAAACCGTATCCCACATACGGAGCAGACGAACGGCCTCTCCCCAGTGTGAACTCGCTTGTGTTCAGTGAGGGTGGATGAACAAGTGAATCCCTTTCCACACTCCGAGCAGGTGAACGGCCTCTCCCCAGTGTGAACTCGCTTGTGTTCAGTGAGGGCGGATGAAGAAATGAATCCCTTCCCGCATTCAGAGCAGGTGAACGGTCTGTCCGCGGTGTGAACTCGCTGGTGTGACTGTAGGCTGGATGACTGAGTGAATCCCTTCCCACACATGGGGCAGGTGAACGGCCTCTCCCCGGTGTGACTGCATCGATGAGTTTCCAACAGGGAAGGGTAATTGAATCCCTGCCCACAGTCCCCACATTTCCACGGTTTCTCCGTGGTGCCGGTGTGCTTGTGTCTCTCCAGGTTGGACAATCAGTTGAAGCCTGGTCCACACACATAACACGTGTACGGTTTCTTCCCACTGTGGTGCGATGTTTTTCAGGTTGTGTAACTGGTTAAAGTTCTTTCCACAGTCAGTGCAGTGGAACACTCTCACTCGGGTGTGTGTGTCTTGGTGCTTTTCCAGTCACATTGATGTTTGAAATCTTTTCCCACAGACAGAACAGACAAATATCAGGTCCTGATGAATCGAGTGACTCTGTCAGATCTTGACATCAGGATTGGTTCGAGTTTTCCATCTGCAAATCCTCCCTTTATAATATCCTGTAAAAGGAATTTACAAAAGTCAGCACTGGAAGTGCAGGATAGAAATTGAGGACAGATCTATGGAACATTCTTTCCTCTCGTTCCCCAAAATCTGTAAATCCCCGTCCCACACACACTCCCTCCTGAGCTGAAATCCAAACCCATCGCATCATCTCCAACATTTCTTTCCTGCATTCCCAGTTTTCTCCCTCCCTCCCTCCCTCTGTTCTGATTGGGTTCAGTTCTTCACTCGCTGTGTGCAGAGTGAGAATAAAATCAATGAGGGAATAATTTTCTCTCCTGGTCACTGGGACCCTGAAGCCCCGTCCACTTTCTTCCTGCATCAAGAAGATCGCGCATGCGCCGTGATCCCGCCCTGTCTAAAATGGCGACCAGTGACCCCGCTCCCCCGTGGTGCACACATGGGGCCTGAGCCCTTCACCGGGTGATTATAAAGATTCTCGGCCCACCCAGGGATCCAATTCCTCCCCTGTGCCCACAATCTGGGGTGGAGCCAGTGTCCCGTCAGAGCGGAGTCAGTGAGTTTCTCAGATGGGGAGTGGGAGAGGAGGAAGGGAGAGAAGGAAGGGAGAGAATAAAGGGAACTCCCGGCCCGAGAGTCCGCCCATCCGGGCCCTGAGAGTCCGCCCATCTGGGTCCCGAGCAGAGCTTCTTCAGTTTGGTGGAGCGCACTCGAGGGACACGTGACCTGGGCCCACAGCCTGATTGACGGGAGCTTCCGACCAATGGGGAGCAAGCCGGCGGCGGGTCCTCCAACCAATCGGGGAGCCCGAGGGGCGGGACTTGTGCCACTGATTGAGCCGCAGGACGCGATGTTGTGCAGTCCCTAAATAGAGAGAGAGAGACTTTTGAAAACAAAATAAAATGTTAAAAAGGAAGTTTTAGCAGTTTAGAAAAAAGGACATTGTAACGGCCTTGAAACTAGAACATTTGAGACAACGAAAAGCAGCCCTCAAAGCCTGAATGCTAGACTCCATTCTAGTTATGAAAAAAAAGATAAAGACGCAACTTTGAAAGAAAATAAAGTGAACGAATTTGAAAGAAAAGGTGTCTTCGATTGTCTGATGATTTTAACTTAACAAATTTACGGAGACACAAGACCTCCGTGTAAAATACAAAACCTAATTTGAAGAAAGGAGATCTGGAAAAAAAGACGTGACCTTCTAAATAGGTGCTGGCGATGGAAAAAGACATAATTTACTAAATTGAAAAGGTAAAAGACACTCTCCATTGATAATTATTTTAAATTGCGAGAAAGTTTCACTGCAGTTTGAAAGATTTTCAAAATGGACGTTGTTTAGCAAGAAAAGTCCCGAACCGTTTAAACAAGGAGGAGGGTTTTGAAAATAATTAGGAGAAAAGATCTAAGCTATGCAAACTCAGCACAGAAAGAAAAAAACTGGGTATTAGAAAATCTTCCTGAATTTTAAAATGGATTTCAGTAAACAAAATAGCTATTAAAAATGTGTGGTCTCGTTTTAAATCAATCAAAAAAAAATATTTGCCAAGTACTTGAATTCGAAGTTAAGAAAAAATTGGAGTTTAATCTAAAATGCCGTCTTTCCTGATGAGAAGACTTTTATTATGACGGCTTTACTAATGATTTCTGCTGTTTTAACGGATTCTTAATTTCTAAGCAAGTTTTGAAGGCACAAAGACTTGGAAAATTTTTTGGATGATTACGCGAAGTTGCGTAATGACATCAGGCCTTCTTACAAACCTGTAAAGGAGTTAATTCTTTCCATTGACAACTGTTTTATACTGGACATTAATAATTTGGATTTCTAAATAAAAAAAACTCACCTGACAGATAGAGGAAATGGTGGGATAGTCGGAATAAAAAAAAACACAACTAACCTATGTAATAATACTCACCTGATACAAATAAAAGAAAGATACTCAAACAAAACAAATTCAAGAGTTAAAAGCTAAGATAAATAAGCTGGAATAGATTTTTTAAAAAACGGGACCAGACGGATAGTGCAGTGCGCAGCCATAGCACCATCACCTACGGCAATAGAGCCAATGTACCCCACGGTGGGTAAATGTAGTCCACAAACCCAACCTAACCATTACCTCCGATTTCACAGAGCGACCTCGACATGCATGGATAAAAGATGAGTGGACCAGAACCTAACACCTGGTGACGACCAGGCTATCTGTTAATTTGCAGATAACACACTCACCGAGATGGGACCGCACTGGCTACTTCGACTTTGGAGACTCAGGATACTGGGAACCTTAAGGCCCACGCAAGCACTGGATAATACAGACGGACTACGAGAGATACAGCACACGCAGGAAAGACACAACTACATGAACTATGGGGCTTTGTTTAATTTAACTGACGAAATATGCATCCCAGCAGCCAAGGACTGGAGCAAGGACAGAACTTATTTTAACGCATAGCTATGTATAGTGTATTAAGTAATGTTGTAATGCAGCAGGCTGCCGATGGCATGGCGCCAGTAGATTCCGAGGACAGGAGCAAGTTAATAGGACCAAAAGGGGAAGGGCGCAGAAATCTAACTGGATGGAATTCCAGTTCTAGAAGCTCATGCCTGGGTGGACGAAGCTGCAAACAAGCAGCCAAATCCACCCGCAAGAAACAGAAGGGTGGGAACAGAACGGAGCAAAAAGCGGGGTGGGACCCCAGGATGTTTAGGAAAACTGGCCAGTGGGATAAAATGAAGAGCAAGGGAGGTCTCTGGAATATAAGGTGTATGTCCCAAAGCGTGACACGGTAATAACACGGAGAAGCCGGTATTGATCGTACACAGCGCAAACAAGAAGGAATACAACCTAAAAAGGGAAGCGGATGGAGTGTGGAGGAAAGATGACAATGTAGTGAACCCAAAATAAAGGTCCGGCTGGAACACCAAACATGCCCAAAGGGAACCTGGGAAGTCCTACCGTTGCCCCGACAACCACCCTGGGGACAACAACTCTTCCCAGCACAACCACGCAAGTCCCCCCATGAGCCCGTCCATAAAGACTGGAGCCAAAGGGGGACTAGTAATAAAATAATCTAAAGAAAGGATATAATTTGGGGTGCGTCAGTGACTGCTTAAGCGAAACCTAACGGATATCATTCTTCCTAGCTTCTATGGGAATGAAACTATAATTCTTTCCCAGAACCTGACACAACGGATCCTCACTACCCTGAAATTTAATGTCAGAAAGGGAACAGGACAAGGTCAAACAAAAAGGAGAATACTGGAAACACTAGGCACGGGTTATGTGGCAGGGATTACGACAATGAATTCCATGGACCTGTATGCAATAGGCGACCGGGTTAACAACTTAATGCAAATCTTCAGGGGTTTACTGGAGAGATGCATGGATAGCCAAGCCCTACAAGCGCGGTTGGGAGATGGTGTGGAAGGAGAACTGTTACAGGTGGCCATACATTACAGAAGCATGCCAAGACAATAAATTTGATCCACGCAATGAGGAACAACATAAGTAAACAATTACAAGCTGAGATAATTTGCTCTGGGTATGGGGCCTGGATATTAAGTGAAGTACAACATAACTTGGAGCAACTCCAGAATGGGGATATACCAGATTGGATCCCGAACAGCATACTTAACAATTGGACTCAAGATAAAAAAAATGAATAACACGTGCGAGGTATGAAGGAATAGTCACGCATGGGTGCCAAAATTCAGATGTATTACTGGGCGGGTGAATATGATCGGATTTGTGTTGTCCATACCAGAGTATGATATAACAAAGGGAGACCCCTTATACCAGATCAATAATATCGGTGATGAAAGAAACCAAACTCGGTTGTGTTACCATCAGCCTGCCAGACGGGTGATTAAAATTAACAATAGTACCAAAGGCATTGACATAACCGACTGCTATAAAAATAACCAAGTGGTTTTATGTCGAGGTACGCCACGAATGACGAATGATGATTGTGGATTCCACCAGATAAACGGATGTATGCTGAATATCACTCTTCTTGAACACAATCTTGAGACCATCGCTGCTCCACAAGGAAACGGAGAGTGATGCGTGAACACGGGGCCAGCCAACCTGACGATTAAGACCAGGGGAGGAGTCACCCCCTGTGTCCTCATTTGCCCTAACTTCTGTTTCAGACCCAAGGGAGAAATAGACATAAATGGATATCACATACATCCCGAGACAATGGAAATCATCCATGGAACAGTCACGGATACTCTCCGAGAGGGGTAGAAGGAGGTGGTATGGGAACCACAAGGCAAACAGATACCAGAATTAAATGAACAATTACGTTTGGTGCAAGGAATCCAGAATCAAAGACGACAGTGTATCCAGCTGATGGAAGAAGTAGACAACCTACAGAGAGACACTAACACAACGCTGGCTGATCAGCCCTGGTACTCAAAGCTGTGGGACATTGGACTTAATATACAAGTTCACCCATGGATAAGAATAATATCGCATGTACTTGTAGTAATACAGGGCGTGGTTATGATGGTCATGATGGGATTAACATGTGCACAAATTAAACAGGCCAAGCGATACGTCAGGGCACGCACTATGATTAAGGCCATAGGGGTTTCGAAATTTAAGCAGTCCGACAGGAAGGATTTAACTTATATAACTCTGTGGGAAAGGTCTCAGGAGGTCCCGAAACTTGGGAGATGACCACCCAGGTGAACGGACGTATCTGGAACTTGCCTACAGGGAGATTGTTATCGGAAAATATGGCCAGCTTGGCGTATAACCAAGGGCCAAAAGGGGGGAATTGTAAGAGAAATTTGGCATTAGGGGTACCAGCGGGACAAGGGTTAAAGTGCTGGTTCTTGCACTGGCCCATAAGGAGGTAAAAGGCCTCTCTTCGGCCTTGTACCAAGGCTCCAGAAGGCAGACTCAAAGGCTCGAGGCAGACTCACGGGCATCAAGGAGAATCATCAAATTCTGACCTAATGAAGTCATTCTAGTCATGGCCTAAGGTGGTCACGAGGGTCTTGGCCTGTCAATCTAAAGTAGCACTGATAAGGTAGTCCAATTGGAGAAGTAGCACTGATAAGGTAGTCCAATTAGAGAAGTAGCACTGATAAGGTAGTCCAATTAGAGTTCAAGGGAGGTCTTATCAGGGAACAGAGGGATTTTTGAAATGTATAAAAGTTGTATGATTATGCTGTTCGGAGAGCATCTCCATTCACAAGTGGCTGTGATGAGAGGTGTTCACGGATGTTCGGAATAAAACATCATTATACTTTGCCATCCATCTCTGTCTGCTAACTTCGAGAATTGCAACGTGGGCTGGAGCGAGCGTCGACTCTCTATACCAGTGGGCTCGCTCGTGGGAGGAGAAGACGTCCCATTTTTCCCAATACAGAAGGCGAGAGAGAGAGAGAAGGAGAGAGAGAAGGAGAGAGACAGAAAGAGAAGGAGAGAGACAGAAAGAGAAGGCGAGAGAGAGCGAGAGAAGGAGAGAGAGAGAGAGAGATGGAGAGTGAAAGAGAGAAGGTGAGAGAGAGAGAGAGAGAGAAAGAGTGAAGGTGTGAGAGAGAAGGAGAGAGAGAGAGAGATAGAGGGGAGAGAGGGAGAGAGAGAGAAGGCGAGAGAGAGAAGGCGAGAGAGAAGGCGCGAGAGAGAAGAGGAGAGAGAGAGAAGGCGAGAGAGAGAGAGAAAAGCTGAGAAAGAGAAAGAGAGAGAGAGAAAGAGTGAAGGAGAGAGAGAGAAAGAGTGAAGGTGAGAGAGAGGGAGAAGGAGAGAGCGAAGGCGAGAGAGAAAGAAGGCGAGAGACGGAGAGAAGGCGAGAGGGAGAGAAGGAGAGAGAGAGACAAGGAGAGAGAGAGAAGGCGAGAGAGAGAGAAGGGGAGAGAGATAGAGAGAAGGAGAGAGAGAGAGAAGGAGAGAGAGAAAGAAAGAAGGTGAGAGAGTGCGCGGGAGAGACAGAGAGCGAGAAGGTGACAGAGATGGAGAGAGAAAGAGAGAGAGAGCAGGTGAGAGAGAAGGCGAGAGAGAGAGACAGAGAGAGAGAGAGAGGGAGAAGGAGAGAGAGAGAGAGAGAGAGTGCAAGAGAGAGAGAGAAGGGGGGACAGAGAGCGAAGGCGAGAGAGAAAAAAGGCGAGAGAGAGAGGGAAGGAGAGAGAGAGAGTGAGAGAGAGATAAGTCAAGACAGAGAGAAGTCGAGAGAGAGAGAGAGGGAAGGAGAGAAAGAGAAAAGGTGAGAGAGTGAGAAGGCGAGAGAGAGAGTGAGTAGGTGAGAGAGAGAGAAGGAGAGAAGGTGAGAGAGAGAGAAGGAGAGAGAGAGAGAAGGCGAGAGAGAGAGAGAGGAGAGAGAGAGAGAAGACGAGAGAAAGAGAGCAGATGAGAGAGAGAGAGAAGGCGAGAGATTGGGAGAGAATGTGAGAAAGAAAGGAGGTGAGAGAGCGAGGGAGAGACAAAGAGTGAGAAGGTGACAGAGACGGAGAGAGAGAGAAAGAGAGAGAAAGCAGGAGAGAGAGACAGAAGGCGAGAGAAGAGAGAGAGAGAAGGTGAGAGAGAGAGAGGAGAGAAGTCGAGAGCGAGAGAGAATTCGAGAGAGAGGGGAACGATAGAGAGAGAGAGAGAGAAGGCGAGAGAGAGAGAGAGAGAGAAGGCGAGAGAGAGAGAGAGAAGTCGAGACAGAGAGGAGGAGAGAGAGAGAAGGCGAGAGAGAGAGAGAAAATGAGAGAGACAGAGCGAGAGAGAAGGTGTGAGAGAGAGAAGGCGAGGGAGAGAGAGGGAAGGAGAGAGAGAGAGAGAGAGAGAAGGCGAGAGTGAGCGAGAAGGAGAGCGAGAGAGAGGGAGCAAGCGATAGAGAGATGGCGAGAGAGAGAGAGAGGGAGAAGGCGAGAGGGAGAGAGAGAGAAGGCGGGAGAGAGAGAGATGGCGCGAGAGAGAGAAGGCAAGAGAGAGTAAGAAGACGAGAGAGAGTGAGAGATAGAAGGTGAGAGAGAGAGAGAGAAGCAGAGAGAGAGAGAGAAGGTGAGAGAGAGAAGTCGAGACAGAGAGAGAGAAGGTGAGAGAATAAAGAGAGAAGGCGAGAGAGAGAGAGAAGTCCAGAGAGAGAAAGAAGGCGAGAGAGAGAGAGAGGAAAGGAGAGAAAGTGAGAGAAGGAGAGAGAGAGAGGAGAGAGACAGAAAGAGAGAAGGTGAGAGAGAGTGAGAAGGTGAGAGAGAGAGAGAGAAGGAGAGAGAGAGGTGTGAGAGAGAGAGAAGGAGAGAGAGAGAAAGAGAGAGTGAGAGAAGGCGAGTGAGAGAGAAAGCAGGAGAGAGAGAAGGAGAGAGAGGGACAGAAGGCGAGAGAAGAGAGAGAGAGAAGGTGAGAGAGAGAGGAGAGAAGTCGAGAGAGAGAGAGAATTTGAGAGAGAGGGGAACGATAGAGAGAGAGAGAGTGAGAGAAGGCGAGAGAGAGAGAGAGTGAGAGAAGGTGAGAGAGAGAAGTCGAGAGAGAGAGAAGTCGAGAGAGAGAGAGAGAATTCGAGAGAGAGAGAGAGAAGGGGAGAGTGGGAGAAGGCGAGAGAGAGAGAGAAGGCGAGAGAGTGAGCGAGAGAAGGCGAGAGAGGGAAAGTGAGAAGGCGAGAGAGGGAGAGAAGGCGAGAGAGAGAGAAGGGGAGAGAGAGAGAGAGAGAGAGAGAGAGAGAGAAGGCGAGAGAGAAGGCGAGAGAGAGCGAGGGAGAGCGAGGGAGAGACAGAGAGCGAGGGAGAGCGAGGGAGAGACAGAGAGCGAGGGAGAGCGAGGGAGAGACAGAGAGCGAGAAGGTGACAGAGAAGGAGAGAGAGAGAGAAAGACAGAGAAGGAGAGAGAGAGAGCAGGTGAGCGAGAAGGCGAGAGAAGAGAGAGAGAGAAGGCGAGAGAGAGAGAGAAAGAAGGCGAGAGGGAGAGGGAAGGAGAGAGAGAGTGAGAGAGAGAAGGCGATAGAGAGAGAGAGAAGTCGAGACAGAGAGAAGTCGAGACAGAGAGAAGTCGAGACAGAGAGAAGTCGAGAGAGAGAAGTCGAGAGAGAGATGGAAAGAGAGAAAGAGAGAGAGAGGGAAGGAGAGAAAGAGAGAGAGAGAAGGAAAGAGACAGAGAGAAGGTGAGACAGAGAGAAGGTGAGAGAGAGAGAGAAGGGGAAAGAGAGAGTGAGAAGGGGAGAGAGAGAGAGAAAGAGAGAAGGTGAGAGAGAGAGAGAAGGAGAGAGAGAGAGAGAGAGAGAGAGAGACAGAGAGAGAGAAGGCGAGAGAGAGAGAGAAGGCGCGAGAGAGAGAGAAGGCAAGAGAGAGAGAGAAGGCAAGAGAGAGAGAAGGCGAGAGAGTGAGAGAGAGAAGGCGAGAGAGAGAGAGAGAAGGCGAGAGAGAGAGAGAAGGCGAGAGAGAGAGAGAGAAGGCGAGAGAGAGAAGGCGAGAGAGAGAGAAGGCGAGAGACAGAGAAGGGGAGAGAGATAGATAGAAGGTGAGAGAGAGAGAGGAGAGAGAAAGAAAGAAAGAAGGTGAGAGAGAGTGAGGGAGTGAGAGAGAGCGAGGGAGAGAAAGAGAGCGAGAAGGTGTCAGAGACGGAGAGAGAAAGAGAGAGAGAGAGAAAGAGAGAGAGAGAGCAGGTGAGAAAGAGAGAGAGAGAGCAGGTGAGAGAGAAAGAAGGCGAGAGAGAGCAGGTGAGAGAGAGAGAAGGCGCGAGAGAGACAGACAGAGAGAGAGAGAGAGAGAGAAGGAGAGAGAGAGAGAGAGAGAGAAGGGCAGAGAGAGCGAAGGCGAGAGAAGAGAGAGAGAAGGCAAGAGAGAGAGAGAGAGAAAGAAGGTGAGAGAGAGAGAGAAAGAAGGCGAGAGAGAGAGAGAGAAGACGATAGAGAGAGAGAGTTAGAAGTCGAGAGAGAGAGAGAGAGAAGGAGAAAAAGAGAAAGAGAGAAGGAGAGAGAGATAGCGAGAGAGATGGCGAGAGGGAGAGAGAAGGCGAGAGGGAGAGAGAAGGCGAGAGAGAGAGAGAGTGAGAAGGAGGGAGGAGGGAGGGAGAGGGAGGGAGAGAGAGAGATAGAGGGCGTGAGAGAGAGAGAGAAGGCAAGAGAGAGAGAGAAGATGAGAGAGAGAGAGGGAAGGAGAGAAAGAGTGAGAGAGAGAGTGAATGAGGGGGAAGGAAAGAGAGAGCGAGAGAGAAGGCAAGTGAGAGAGTGAGAAGGCGAGAGAGAGAGAGAAGGTGAGAGAGAGAGAGAGGGCGAGAGAGAGAAGTTGAGAGAGAGGGAGAGAGAACGAAAGAGAGAGAGCGAAGGCGATAGAGAGAGAGAGAAGTCAAGACAGAGACGCAAGGCGAGATAGTAGAGAGAGAGGGCGAGAGAGAGAGAAGGCAAGAGAGAGAGAGAAGATGAGAGAGATTGAGAGATAGAACAATCGAGAGCGAGAGAGAGAGAGATGGCGAGAGAGGGAGAGAGATTAGGCGAGAGAGAGAGAAAGAAGGCGAGAGTAGAGAGAAGGCGAGAGAAGGAGAGAGAGAAGGAGAGACAGAAGGAGAGAGAGAAGGAGAGAGAGAGAGAGAAGGTGAAATAGAGAGAGAGAAGGTGAGAGAGAGAGAGAAGTCGAGACAGAGAGAGAGATGGCGAGAGAGTAGAAAGAGAAGGCAAGAGAGAGAGAGAGAAGACGAGAGAGAGAGAAGGCAAGAGAGAGAGAGAGAGAAGGCGAGAGAGAGAGAGAGAGAAGTCGAGAGAGAGAGAGAGAGAGAAGTCGAGAGAGAGAGAGAGAGAGAGAGAAGTTGAGAGAGAGAAGGCGAGAGAGAGAGAAGTCGAGACAGAGAGAGAGCTGGCGAGAGAGCAGAAAGAGAAGGCGAGAGAGAGAGAGAAGTCGAGAGAGAGAAGGCGAGAGAGAGAGAGAGAGAGAGAAGTCGAGAGAGAGAGGGAAGGAGAGAGAGGGAAGGAGAGAAAGAGAGAGAGAAGAGAGAGAGAGAGCGAAGTTGAGAGAGAGAAGGCGAGAGAGAGAGAGAGAGAAGGCGCCAGAAAGAGAAGGTGTGAGAGAGAGAGAGAGAGAGAGAGAGATAGAGAGAGAGAAGGAGAGAGAGAGAAGGAGAGAGAGAGGCGGAGAGAGAGAGAGGGAGAAGGCAAGAGAGGGAGTGAGAGAAGGCGAGAGAGCGAGAGAGAAGTCGAGAGAGAGAGAGAAGTCGAGAGAGAGGAAAGGAGAGAAAGAGAAAGAGAGAAGGAGAGAGAGAGAGAGAGTGAGAAGGCGAGAGAGAGAGAGAGAGAGAAGGAGAGAGAGAGGAGAGAGAGAGAGAGAGAGAGAGAGAGAAGGAGAGAGAGAGAGCGAGAGAGATGGCGAGAGAGATGGCGAGAGGGAGAGAGAGAGAGAAGGCGAGAGAGAGAGAGTGAGATGGAGGGAGGAGGGAGGGAGAGAGAGAGAGAGATAGAGGGCGAGAGAGAGAGAGAAGGCAAGAGAGAGAGAGAAGATGAGAGAGAGAGGGAAGGAGAGAAAGAGTGAGAGAGAGAGTGAATGAGGGGGAAGGAAAGAGAGAGAGAGAGAGAAGGCAAGTGAGAGAGTGAGAAGGCAAGAGAGAGAGAGAGAGAGAGAGAGAAGGTGAGAGAGAGAGAGAAGTTGAGAGAGAGGGAGAGAGAACGAAAGAGAGAGAGAGAGAGAGCGAAGGCGAGAGAGAGAGAGCGAAGGCGATAGAGAGAGAGAGAAGTCAAGACAGAGACACAAGGCGAGATAGTAGAGAGAGAAGTCGAGAGAGAGAGAGAGGAGGGAGAGGGAGGGATAGAGAGAGAGGGGGATAGAGAGAGAGGGGGCGAGAGAGAGAGAGAGAAGATGAGAGATTGAGAGATAGAACAATCGAGAGTGAGAGAGAGAGAGATGGCGAGAGAGGGAGAGAGATTAGGCGAGGAGAGAGAGAGAGAGATAGAATGATAGAGAGCGAGAAGAGAGAGATGGCGAGAGAGGAAAGAAAAGGCGAGAGAGAGAGAGAGAAGGAGAAAGAGAGAGAGAGAGAGAGAGAGAGAGAAGGAGAGAGTGAGAGAGAATGAGAGAGAGAGAGGGTGAAATAGAGAGAAAGAAGGAGAGAGTGAGAGAGAATGAGAGAGAGAGAGAGAGATAAAGTGAAATAGAGAGAGAGAAGGCGAGAGAGAGAGGTCGAGACAGAGAAAGAGATGGCGAGAGAGTAGAAAGAGAAGGCGAGCGAGAGATAGAGAGAAGTCGGGAGAGAGAGAAGGCGAGAGAGAGGGAGAGAGAGAGAAGTCGAGAGAGAGAGAGAGAGAGGGAAGGAGAGAAAGAGAGAGAGGGAAGGAGAGAATGAGAGAGAGGGAAGGAGAGAATGAGAGAGAGAGAAGGATAGAGAGAGGGAGAAGGCGAGAGAGAGAAGGTGAGAGAGAGAGAGTGAGAAAGAAGGAGAGAGAGGGAGAAGGCGACAGAGAGATGCTTAGAGAAAAAGAGAGAGATGCTTAGAGAAAAAGAGAGAGAAGGCGAGAGAATGAGGAAGGCAAGAGGAGAGAGAATGCGAGAGAGAGAGAGAGAGAGAGAGAGAGAGAGAGGAGAGAGCGAGAGAGAAGGCAAAGAGAGAGAGAGAAGGTGAGAGAGAGAGAGAGCGAGAGAGAGAAGGTGAGAGAGAGAAAGTGCCAGAGAGAGGTGAGAGAGAGAGAGAGAGAGAGAGAAGTCGAGAGAGAGAGAGGGAAGGCAAGAGAGAGAGAGAAGACGAGAGAGAGTGAGAGAGAGATAGATGGCGAGAGAGAGAGAGAGAGAAAAGGCGAGAGAGTGAGCGAGAGGGAAGGAGAGAGAGAAAAGCAAGTGAGAGAGAGACAGAGGGAAGGCGTGAGAGAGATGGAGATTGAGAGAGAGAGAGAGAAGGCATGAGAGAGAGAGAGAGAAGGCAAGAGAGAGAGAGAAGGCGAGGGAGAGAAAGAGGGAGAGAGAAGGCGAGAGAGAGAGAGAGAAGGCGAGAGGGAGAGAGAGAAGTCGAGACAGAGTGAGAGATAGAACGATAGAGAGCGAGAAGAGCGAGAAGAGAGAGATGGCGAGAGAGGGAAAGAAAAGGCGAGAGAGAGAGAGAAGGAGAAAGAGAGAGAGAGAGAGAAAAGGAGAGAGTGAGAGAGAATAAGAGATAAGAGAAGGTGAAATAGAGAGAGAGAAGACGAGAGAGAGAGAGAAGTCGAGACAGAGAGAGAGCTGGCGAGAGAGCAGAAAGAGAAGGCGAGAGAGAGAGAGAAGTCGAGAGAGAGAAGGCGAGAGAGAGAGAGAGAGAGAGAAGTCGAGAGAGAGAGAGAGAGAGGAAGGAGAGAGAGGGAAGGAGAGAAAGAGAGAGAGAAGAGAGAGAGAGAGCGAAGTTGAGAGAGAGAAGGCGAGAGAGAGAGAGAGAGAGAAGGCGCCAGAAAGAGAAGGTGTGAGAGAGAGAGAGAGAGAGAGAGAGATAGAGAGAGAGAAGGAGAGAGAGAAGGCGAGAGAGAGCGAGGGAGAGCGAGGGAGAGACAGAGAGCGAGGGAGAGCGAGGGAGAGACAGAGAGCGAGGGAGAGCGAGGGAGAGACAGAGAGCGAGAAGGTGACAGGAGAAGGAGAGAGAGAGAGAAAGACAGAGAAGGAGAGAGAGAGAGCAGGTGAGCGAGAAGGCGAGAGAAGAGAGAGAGAGAAGGCGAGAGAGAGAGAGAAAGAAGGCGAGAGGGAGAGGGAAGGAGAGAGAGAGTGAGAGAGAGAAGGCGATAGAGAGAGAGAGAAGTCGAGACAGAGAGAAGTCGAGACAGAGAGAAGTCGAGAGAGAGAAGTCGAGAGAGAGATGGAAAGAGAGAAAGAGAGAGAGAGGGAAGGAGAGAAAGAGAGAGAGAAGGAAAGAGACAGAGAGAAGGTGAGACAGAGAGAAGGTGAGAGAGAGAGAGAAGGGGAAAGAGAGAGTGAGAAGGGGAGAGAGAGAGAGAAAGAGAGAAGGTGAGAGAGAGAGAGAAGGAGAGAGAGAGAGAGAGAGAGAGAGAGACAGAGAGAGAAGGCGAGAGAGAGAGAGAAGGCGCGAGAGAGAGAGAAGGCAAGAGAGAGAGAGAAGGCAAGAGAGAGAGAAGGAGAGAGAAGGCGAGAGAGTGAGAGAGAGAAGGCGAGAGAGTGAGAGAGAGAAGGCGAGAGAGAGAGAGAGAAGGCGAGAGAGAGAGAGAAGGCGAGAGAGAGAGAGAAGGCGAGAGAGAGAAGGCGAGAGAGAGAGAAGGCGAGAGACAGAGAAGGGGAGAGAGATAGATAGAAGGTGAGAGAGAGAGAGGAGAGAGAAAGAAAGAAAGAAGGTGAGAGAGAGTGAGGGAGTGAGAGAGAGCGAGGGAGAGAAAGAGAGCGAGAAGGTGTCAGAGACGGAGAGAGAAAGAGAGAGAGAGAGAAAGAGAGAGAGAGAGCAGGTGAGAAAGAGAGAGAGAGAGCAGGTGAGAGAGAAAGAAGGCGAGAGAGAGCAGGTGAGAGAGAGAGAAGGCGCGAGAGAGACAGACAGAGAGAGAGAGAGAGAGAGAGAGAAGGAGAGAGAGAGAGAGAGAGAGAGAGAGAAGGGCAGAGAGAGCGAAGGCGAGAGAAGAGAGAGAGAAGGCAAGAGAGAGAGAGAGAGAAAGAAGGTGAGAGAGAGAGAGAAAGAAGGCGAGAGAGAGAGAGAGAAGACGATAGAGAGAGAGAGTTAGAAGTCGAGAGAGAGAGAGAGAGAAGGAGAAAAAGAGAAAGAGAGAAGGAGAGAGAGATAGCGAGAGAGATGGCGAGAGGGAGAGAGAAGGCGAGAGGGAGAGAGAAGGCGAGAGAGAGAGAGAGTGAGAAGGAGGGAGGAGGGAGGGAGAGGGAGGGAGAGAGAGAGATAGAGGGCGTGAGAGAGAGAGAGAAGGCAAGAGAGAGAGAGAAGATGAGAGAGAGAGAGGGAAGGAGAGAAAGAGTGAGAGAGAGAGTGAATGAGGGGGAAGGAAAGAGAGAGCGAGAGAGAAGGCAAGTGAGAGAGTGAGAAGGCGAGAGAGAGAGAGAAGGTGAGAGAGAGAGAGAGGGCGAGAGAGAGAAGTTGAGAGAGAGGGAGAGAGAACGAAAGAGAGAGAGCGAAGGCGATAGAGAGAGAGAGAAGTCAAGACAGAGACGCAAGGCGAGATAGTAGAGAGAGAGGGCGAGAGAGAGAGAAGGCAAGAGAGAGAGAGAAGATGAGAGAGATTGAGAGATAGAACAATCGAGAGCGAGAGAGAGAGAGATGGCGAGAGAGGGAGAGAGATTAGGCGAGAGAGAGAGAAAGAAGGCGAGAGTAGAGAGAAGGCGAGAGAAGGAGAGAGAGAAGGAGAGACAGAAGGAGAGAGAGAAGGAGAGAGAGAGAGAGAAGGTGAAATAGAGAGAGAGAAGGTGAGAGAGAGAGAGAAGTCGAGACAGAGAGAGAGATGGCGAGAGAGTAGAAAGAGAAGGCAAGAGAGAGAGAGAGAAGACGAGAGAGAGAGAAGGCAAGAGAGAGAGAGAGAGAAGGCGAGAGAGAGAGAGAGAAGTCGAGAGAGAGAGAAGTCGAGAGAGAGAGAGAGAGAGAGAGAAGTTGAGAGAGAGAAGGCGAGAGAGAGAGAAGTCGAGACAGAGAGAGAGCTGGCGAGAGAGCAGAAAGAGAAGGCGAGAGAGAGAGAGAAGTCGAGAGAGAGAAGGCGAGAGAGAGAGAGAGAGAGAGAAGGAGAGAGAGGGAAGGAGAGAAAGAGAGAGAGGAGAGAGAGAGAGCGAAGTTGAGAGAGAGAAGGCGAGAGAGAGAGAGAGAGAGAAGGCGCCAGAAAGAGAAGGTGTGAGAGAGAGAGAGAGAGAGAGAGAGATAGAGAGAGAGAAGGAGAGAGAGAGAAGGAGAGAGAGAGGCGGAGAGAGAGAGAGGGAGAAGGCAAGAGAGGGAGTGAGAGAAGGCGAGAGAGCGAGAGAGAAGTCGAGAGAGAGAGAGAAGTCGAGAGAGAGAGAGAGGAAAGGAGAGAAAGAGAAAGAGAGAAGGAGAGAGAGAGAGAGAGTGAGAAGGCGAGAGAGAGAGAGAGAGAGAAGGAGAGAGAGAGAAGGAGAGAGAGAGAGAGAGAGAGAGAGAGAAGGAGAGAGAGAGAGCGAGAGCGAGAGAGATGGCGAGAGAGATGGCGAGAGGGAGAGAGAGAGAGAAGGCGAGAGAGAGAGAGTGAGATGGAGGGAGGAGGGAGGGAGAGAGAGAGAGAGATAGAGGGCGAGAGAGAGAGAGAAGGCAAGAGAGAGAGAGAAGATGAGAGAGAGAGGGAAGGAGAGAAAGAGTGAGAGAGAGAGTGAATGAGGGGGAAGGAAAGAGAGAGAGAGAGAGAAGGCAAGTGAGAGAGTGAGAAGGCAAGAGAGAGAGAGAGAGAGAGAGAGAAGGTGAGAGAGAGAGAGAGAGAAGTTGAGAGAGAGGGAGAGAGAACGAAAGAGAGAGAGAGAGAGAGCGAAGGCGAGAGAGAGAGAGCGAAGGCGATAGAGAGAGAGAGAAGTCAAGACAGAGACACAAGGCGAGATAGTAGAGAGAGAAGTCGAGAGAGAGAGAGAGGGAGGGAGAGGGAGGGATAGAGAGAGAGGGGGATAGAGAGAGAGGGGGCGAGAGAGAGAGAGAGAAGATGAGAGATTGAGAGATAGAACAATCGAGAGTGAGAGAGAGAGAGATGGCGAGAGAGGGAGAGAGATTAGGCGAGAGAGAGAGAGAGAGATAGAATGATAGAGAGCGAGAAGAGAGAGATGGCGAGAGAGGGAAAGAAAAGGCGAGAGAGAGAGAGAGAAGGAGAAAGAGAGAGAGAGAGAGAGAGAGAGAGAAGGAGAGAGTGAGAGAGAATGAGAGAGAGAGAGGGTGAAATAGAGAGAAAGAAGGAGAGAGTGAGAGAGAATGAGAGAGAGAGAGATAAAGTGAAATAGAGAGAGAGAAGGCGAGAGAGAGAGAGGTCGAGACAGAGAAAGAGATGGCGAGAGAGTAGAAAGAGAAGGCGAGCGAGAGATAGAGAGAAGTCGAGAGAGAGAGAAGGCGAGAGAGAGGGAGAGAGAGAGAAGTCGAGAGAGAGAGAGAGAGAGGGAAGGAGAGAAAGAGAGAGAGGGAAGGAGAGAATGAGAGAGAGAGAAGGATAGAGAGAGGGAGAAGGCGAGAGAGAGAAGGTGAGAGAGAGAGAGAGTGAGAAAGAAGGAGAGAGAGGGAGAAGGCGACAGAGAGATGCTTAGAGAAAAAGAGAGAGATGCTTAGAGAAAAAGAGAGAGAAGGCGAGAGAATGAGAAGGCAAGAGGAGAGAGAATGCGAGAGAGAGAGAGAGAGAGAGAGAAGGAGAGAGCGAGAGAGAAGGCAAGAGAGAGAGAGAAGGTGAGAGAGAGAGAGAGCGAGAGAGAGAAGGTGAGAGAGAGAAAGTGCCAGAGAGAGGTGAGAGAGAGAGAGAGAGAGAGAGAAGTCGAGAGAGAGAGAGGGAAGGCAAGAGAGAGAGAGAAGACGAGAGAGAGTGAGAGAGAGATAGATGGCGAGAGAGAGAGAGAGAGAA
Source organism: Pristiophorus japonicus (assembly GCF_044704955.1). Classification (NCBI taxonomy): domain Eukaryota; kingdom Metazoa; phylum Chordata; class Chondrichthyes; family Pristiophoridae; genus Pristiophorus; species Pristiophorus japonicus. The sequence goes on from NW_027250648.1 coordinate 3,945,301, forward strand.
AAGGCGAGAGAGTGAGCGAGAGGGAAGGAGAGAGAGAAAAGCGAGAGGGAAGGAGAGAGAGAAAAGCAAGTGAGAGAGAGACAGAGGGAAGGCGTGAGAGAGATGGAGATTGAGAGAGAGAGAGAGAAGGCATGAGAGAGAGAGAGAGAAGGCAAGAGAGAGAGAGAAGGCGAGGGAGAGAAAGAGGGAGAGAGAAGGCGAGAGAGAGAGAGAGAAGGCGAGAGGGAGAGAGAGAAGTCGAGACAGAGTGAGAGATAGAACGATAGAGAGCGAGAAGAGCGAGAAGAGAGAGATGGCGAGAGAGGGAAAGAAAAGGCGAGAGAGAGAGAGAAGGAGAAAGAGAGAGAGAGAGAGAAAAGGAGAGAGTGAGAGAGAATGAGAGATAAGAGAAGGTGAAATAGAGAGAGAGAAGACGAGAGAGAGAGAGAAGTCGAGACAGAGAGAGAGCTGGCGAGAGAGCAGAAAGAGAAGGCGAGAGAGAGAGAGAGAGTCGAGAGAGAGAAGGCGAGAGAGAGAGAGAGAGAGAGAAGTCGAGAGAGAGAGAGAGAGAGGGAAGGAGAGAGAGGGAAGGAGAGAAAGAGAGAGAGAGAGAGAGAGAGAGCGAAGTTGAGAGAGAGAAGGCGAGAGAGAGAGAGAGAGAGAAGGCGCCAGAAAGAGAAGGTGTGAGAGAGAGAGAGAGAGAGAGAGAGATAGAGAGAGAGAAGGAGAGAGAGAAGGCGAGAGAGAGCGAGGGAGAGCGAGGGAGAGACAGAGAGCGAGGGAGAGCGAGGGAGAGACAGAGAGCGAGGGAGAGCGAGGGAGAGACAGAGAGCGAGAAGGTGACAGAGAAGGAGAGAGAGAGAGAAAGACAGAGAAGGAGAGAGAGAGAGCAGGTGAGCGAGAAGGCGAGAGAAGAGAGAGAGAGAAGGCGAGAGAGAGAGAGAAAGAAGGCGAGAGGGAGAGGGAAGGAGAGAGAGAGTGAGAGAGAGAAGGCGATAGAGAGAGAGAGAAGTCGAGACAGAGAGAAGTCGAGAGAGAGAAGTCGAGAGAGAGATGGAAAGAGAGAAAGAGAGAGAGAGGGAAGGGAGGAGAGAGAGAGAGAAGAAGGAAAGAGACAGAGAGAAGGTGAGACAGAGAGAAGGTGAGAGAGAGAGAGAAGGGGAAAGAGAGAGTGAGAAGGGGAGAGAGAGAGAGAAGAGAGAAGGTGAGAGAGAGAGAGAAGGAGAGAGAGAGAGAGAGAGAGAGAGAGACAGAGAGAGAGAAGGCGAGAGAGAGAGAGAAGGCGCGAGAGAGAGAGAAGGCAAGAGAGAGAGAGAAGGCAAGAGAGAGAGAAGGCGAGAGAGTGAGAGAGAGAAGGCGAGAGAGAGAGAGAGAAGGCGAGAGAGAGAGAGAAGGCGAGAGAGAGAGAGAAGGCGAGAGAGAGAAGGCGAGAGAGAGAGAAGGCGAGAGACAGAGAAGGGGAGAGAGATAGATAGAAGGTGAGAGAGAGAGAGGAGAGAGAAAGAAAGAAAGAAGGTGAGAGAGAGTGAGGGAGTGAGAGAGAGCGAGGGAGAGAAAGAGAGCGAGAAGGTGTCAGAGACGAAGAGAGAAAGAGAGAGAGAGAAAGAGAGAGAGAGAGCAGGTGAGAAAGAGAGAGAGAGAGCAGGTGAGAGAGAAAGAAGGCGAGAGAGAGCAGGTGAGAGAGAGAGAAGGCGCGAGAGAGACAGACAGAGAGAGAGAGAGAGAGAGAAGGAGAGAGAGAGAGAGAGAGAGAGAGAAGGGCAGAGAGAGCGAAGGCGAGAGAAGAGAGAGAGAAGGCAAGAGAGAGAGAGAGAGAAAGAAGGTGAGAGAGAGAGAGAAAGAAGGCGAGAGAGAGAGAGAGAAGACGATAGAGAGAGAGAGTTAGAAGTCGAGAGAGAGAGAGAGAGAAGGAGAAAAAGAGAAAGAGAGAAGGAGAGAGAGATAGCGAGAGAGATGGCGAGAGGGAGAGAGAAGGCGAGAGGGAGAGAGAAGGCGAGAGAGAGAGAGAGTGAGAAGGAGGGAGGAGGGAGGGAGAGGGAGGGAGAGAGAGAGATAGAGGGCGTGAGAGAGAGAGAGAAGGCAAGAGAGAGAGAGATGAGAGAGAGAGAGGGAAGGAGAGAAAGAGTGAGAGAGAGAGTGAATGAGGGGGAAGGAAAGAGAGAGCGAGAGAGAAGGCAAGTGAGAGAGTGAGAAGGCGAGAGAGAGAGAGAAGGTGAGAGAGAGAGAGAGGGCGAGAGAGAGAAGTTGAGAGAGAGGGAGAGAGAACGAAAGAGAGAGAGCGAAGGCGATAGAGAGAGAGAGAAGTCAAGACAGAGACGCAAGGCGAGATAGTAGAGAGAGAGGGCGAGAGAGAGAGAAGGCAAGAGAGAGAGAGAAGATGAGAGAGATTGAGAGATAGAACAATCGAGAGCGAGAGAGAGAGAGATGGCGAGAGAGGGAGAGAGATTAGGCGAGAGAGAGAGAAAGAAGGCGAGAGTAGAGAGAAGGCGAGAGAAGGAGAGAGAGAAGGAGAGACAGAAGGAGAGAGAGAAGGAGAGAGAGAGAGAGAAGGTGAAATAGAGAGAGAGAAGGTGAGAGAGAGAGAGAAGTCGAGACAGAGAGAGAGATGGCGAGAGAGTAGAAAGAGAAGGCAAGAGAGAGAGAGAGAAGACGAGAGAGAGAGAAGGCAAGAGAGAGAGAGAGAGAAGGCGAGAGAGAGAGAGAGAGAAGTCGAGAGAGAGAGAGAGAGAAGACGAGAGAGAGAGAGAGAGAGAGAGAGAAGTTGCGAGAGAGAAGGCGAGAGAGAGAGAAGTCGAGACAGAGAGAGAGCTGGCGAGAGAGCAGAAAGAGAAGGCGAGAGAGAGAGAGGTCGAGAGAGAGAAGGCGAGAGAGAGAGAGAGAGAGAGAAGTCGAGAGAGAGAGAGAGAGAGGGAAGGAGAGTGAGGAAGGAGAGAAAGAGAGAGAGAGAGAGAGAGAGAGCGAAGTTGAGAGAGAGAAGGCGAGAGAGAGAGAGAGAGAGAAGGCGCCAGAAAGAGAAGGTGTGAGAGAGAGAGAGAGAGAGAGAGAGATAGAGAGAGAGAAGGAGAGAGAGAGAAGGAGAGAGAGAGGCGGAGAGAGAGAGAGGGAGAAGGCAAGAGAGGGGAGTGAGAGAAGGCGAGAGAGCGAGAGAGAAGTCGAGAGAGAGAGAGAAGTCGAGAGAGAGAGAGAGGAAAGGAGAGAGAGAGAGAGTGAGAAGGCGAGAGAGAGAGAGAGTGAGAAGGCGAGAGAGAGAGAGAGAGAGAAGGAGAGAGAGAGAAGGAGAGAGAGAGAGAGAGAGAGAGAGAGAAAGCGAGAGCGAGAGAGATGGCGAGAGAGATGGCGAGAGGGAGAGAGAGAGAGAAGGCGAGAGAGAGAGAGTGAGATGGAGGGAGGAGGGAGGGAGAGAGAGAGAAAGATAGAGGGCGAGAGAGAGAGAGAAGGCAAGAGAGAGAGAGAAGATGAGAGAGAGAGGGAAGGAGAGAAAGAGTGAGAGAGAGAGTGAATGAGGGGGAAGGAAAGAGAGAGAGAGAGAGAAGGCAAATGAGAGAGTGAGAAGGCAAGAGAGAGAGAGAGAGAGAGAGAGAAGGTGAGAGAGAGAGAGAGAGAAGTTGAGAGAGAGGGAGAGAGAACGAAAGAGAGAGAGAGAGAGAGCGAAGGCGAGAGAGAGAGAGCGAAGGCGATAGAGAGAGAGAGAAATCAAGACAGAGACACAAGGCGAGATAGTAGAGAGAGAAGTCGAGAGAGAGAGAGAGGGAGGGAGAGGGAGGGATAGAGAGAGAGGGGGATAGAGAGAGAGGGGGCGAGAGAGAGAGAGAGAAGATGAGAGAGATTGAGAGATAGAACAATCGAGAGTGAGAGAGAGAGAGATGGCGAGAGAGGGAGAGAGATTAGGCGAGAGAGAGAGAGAGAGATAGAATGATAGAGAGCGAGAAGAGAGAGATGGCGAGAGAGGGAAAGAAAAGGCGAGAGAGAGAGAGAGAAGGAGAAAGAAGAGAGAGAGAGAGAGAGAGAAGGAGAGAGTGAGAGAATGAGAGAGAGAGAGGGTGAAATAGAGAGAAAGAAGGAGAGAGTGAGAGAGAATGAGAGAGAGAGAGATAAAGTGAAATAGAGAGAGAGAAGGCGAGAGAGAGAGAGGTCGAGACAGAGAAAGAGATGGCGAGAGAGTAGAAAGAGAAGGCGAGCGAGAGATAGAGAGAAGTCGAGAGAGAGAGAAGGCGAGAGAGAGGGAGAGAGAGAGAAGTCGAGAGAGAGAGAGAGAGAGGGAAGGAGAGAAAGAGAGAGAGGAAGGAGAGAATGAGAGAGAGAGAAGGATAGAGAGAGGGAGAAGGCGAGAGAGAGAAGGTGAGAGAGAGAGAGTGAGAAAGAAGGAGAGAGAGGGAGAAGGCGACAGAGAGATGCTTAGAGAAAAAGAGAGAGATGCTTAGAGAAAAAGAGAGAGAAGGCGAGAGAATGAGAAGGCAAGAGGAGAGAGAATGCGAGAGAGAGAGAGAGAGAGAGAAGGAGAGAGCGAGAGAGAAGGCAAGAGAGAGAGAGAAGGTGAGAGAGAGAGAGAGCGAGAGAGAGAAGGTGAGAGAGAGAAAGTGCCAGAGAGAGGTGAGAGAGAGAGAGAGAGAGAGAGAAGTCGAGAGAGAGAGAGGGAAGGCAAGAGAGAGAGAGAAGACGAGAGAGAGTGAGAGAGAGATAGATGGCGAGAGAGAGAGAGAGAGAAAAGGCGAGAGAGTGAGCGAGAGGGAAGGAGAGAGAGAAAAGCAAGTGAGAGAGAGACAGAGGGAAGGCGTGAGAGAGATGGAGATTGAGAGAGAGAGAGAGAAGGCATGAGAGAGAGAGAGAGAAGGCAAGAGAGAGAGAGAAGGCGAGGGAGAGAAAGAGGGAGAGAGAAGGCGAGAGAGAGAGAGAGAAGGCGAGAGGGAGAGAGAGAAGTCGAGACAGAGTGAGAGATAGAACGATAGAGAGCGAGAAGAGCGAGAAGAGAGAGATGGCGAGAGAGGGAAAGAAAAGGCGAGAGAGAGAGAGAAGGAGAAAGAGAGAGAGAGAGAGAAAGGAGAGAGTGAGAGAGAATGAGAGATAAGAGAAGGTGAAATAGAGAGAGAGAAGACGAGAGAGAGAGAGAAGTCGAGACAGAGAGAGAGCTGGCGAGAGAGCAGAAAGAGAAGGCGAGAGAGAGAGAGAAGTCGAGAGAGAAGGCGAGAGAGAGAGAGAGAGAGAGAGAGAAGTCGAGAGAGAGAGAGAGAGAGGGAAGGAGAGAAAGAGAAAGAGATAAGGAGAGAGAGAGAGAAGTCGAGAGAGAGAGAGAGAGAGAGAAGGAGAGAGAGAGAGAGAGAAGGAGAGAGAGAGAGAGAGAAGGAGAGAGAGAGAGAAGGAGAGAGAGAGAGCGAGAGAGATGGAGAGAGAGAGAGAGAAGGCAGAGGGAGAGAGAGAGAAGGCGAGAGAGAGAGAGTGAGAAGGAGAGGAGGAGGAGAGGGAGGGAGAGAGAGAGAGATAGAGGGCGTGAGAGAGAGAGAGAAGGCAAGAGAGAGAGAGAAGATGAGAGAAAGAGAGAGGGAAGGAGAGAAAGAGTGAGAGAGAGAGTGAATGAGGGGAAGGAAAGAGAGAGCGAGAGAGAAGGCAAGTGAGAGAGTGAGAAGGCGAGAGAGAGAGAGAGAGAGAGAGAAGGTGAGAGAGAGAGAGAGGGCGAGAGAGAGAAGTTGAGAGAGGGAGAGAGAACGAAAGAGAGAGAGAGAGAGAGCGAAGGCGATAGAGAGAGAGAGAAGTCAAGACAGAGACGTAAGGCGAGATAGTAGAGAGAGAGAGCGAGAGAGAGAGAGAAGGCAAGAGAGAGAGAGATGAGAGAGATTGAGATAGAACAATCGAGAGCGAGAGAGAAGAGAGATGGCGAGAGAGGAGAGAGAATAGGCGAGAGAGAGAGAAAGAAGGCGAGAGTAGAGAGAAGGCGAGAGGAGAGAGAGGAGAGACAGAAGGAGAGAGAGAGAGAGAAGGTGAAATAGAGCGAAGGTGAGAGAGAGAGAGAAGTCGAGACAGAGAGAGAGATGGCGAGAGAGTAGAAAGAGAAGGCAAGAGAGAGAGAGGTCGAGAGAGAGAGAAGGCAAGAGAGAGAGAGAGAAGGCGAGAGAGAGAGAGAGAAGTCGAGAGAGAGAGAGAGAGAAGAGAGAGAAGGCGAGAGAGTGGAGAGAGAAGGCGAGAGAGAGAGAAGTCGAGAGAGAGAGAGAGAGAAGTCGAGAGAGAGAGAAGTCGAGAGAGAGTGAGAGATAGAACGATAGAGAGCGAGAAGAGAGAGATGGCGAGAGAGGGAAAGAAAGGCGAGAGAGAGAGAGAGAAGGAGAAAGAGAGAGAGAGAAGGAGAGAGTGAGAGAGAATGAGAGAGAGAGAGCGAGAAGGTGAAAATAGAGAGAGAAGGTGAGAGAGAGAGAGAGAAGTCGAGACAGAGAGTGAGATGGCGAGAGAGTAGAAAGAAAAGGCAAGAGAGAGAGAGAGAGAAGTCGAGAGAGAGAAGGCAAGAGAGAGAGAGAGAGAGAAGTCGAGAGAGTGGAGAGAGAAGTCGAGAGAGAGAGAAGTCGAGAGAGAGAGAGAGAAAAGTAGAGAGAGAGAGAGAGAGAAGTCGAGAGAGAGTGAGAGATAGAACGATAGAGAGCGAGAAGAGAGAGATGGCGAGAGAGGGAAAGAAAAGGCGAGAGAGAGAGAGAGAGAAGGAGAAAGAGAGAGAGAGAGAAGGCGAGAGAGAGAGAGAGAAGGAGAGAGTGAGAGAGAATGAGAGAGAGAGAGAAGGTGAAATAGAGAGAGAGACAGCGAGAGAGAGAGAGAAGTCGAGACAGAGAGAGAGATGGCGAGAGAGTAGAAAGAG
>NW_027250649.1:947500-952500 GCF_044704955.1 Pristiophorus japonicus
GAGACCGAGAAAGACATAGAGCGCTAGTTAGGCAGAGAGTGAGAGATCGAAAGAGACAGAGACAGAACGAAGGACAGAGATAGAGAGACAGAGAGACACAGATAGAGAGAGAGAGACAGAGAGAGACAGACAGACGGAGAGAGAGAGAGAAACAGAGAGAGTGAGAGAGAGAGAGACAGGTAGAAAGATAAAGCGAAAGAAATAGAGCGACATACAGACAGAGAGATAGAGAGAGTAAGAGACAGAAAGAGAGAAAGACAGAGAGCTAGGGAGACAGAGAGATAGAGAGAAACAGAGAGAGAGAGAGAGAGGGAGAGAGTGAGAGAGAGTCAGAGAGAGAGAGAGACGGAGAGAGCGATAGAGAGTGAGACAGAGAGGGAGAGAGACAGAGAGAGGTAGCGAGATAGAAAGAGAGAGACACACAGAGTAAGAGACAGAGAGAATGAGACAGAGAGAGAGAGAGAGAGAGAGAGAGAGAGAGAGAAAGAGAAATAAAGGGAGAGTGAGAGAGAGAAAGAGAGCGAGACAGAGAGTGAGAATGAGAGTATGTGAGATGGAGAGAGAGAGTCAGAGGTAGGCAGACAGGGAGAGATAGACAGAGAGAGATACACAGATGGAGACAGACAGAGAGATGGAAAGAGAGTGACCGAGAGAGAGAGAGACAGAGAGGGAAAGAGAAACAGAGAGACAGAGAGAAAGACAGATAGAGAGACAGAGAGAGAGTCAGTGAGAGAGTAAAACAGAGAGACGGATAGACAAAGCGAGAAAGACAGAGAGCGAAAGAGAGAGAGAGAGCAAGAGAGTGAGAACAGAGAGAGAGAGAGATAGAGAGACAGAGAGGGAGACAGACAGGTAGAGTGACACAGAGAGAGTGAGAGAGAGGGAGAGACAGAAACAGAGAGAGAGAGAGAGACAGAGAGAGTGAGAGACAGAGAAAGAGAGAGATAGAGAGAGACAGAGAGATAAAGTGAGACTGATCGTGAGAGAGAGACAGAGAGAGGGAGACAGACAGAGAGCGAGAGAAAGTGAATGACAGAAAGTGAGAGACAGAGAGGGAGAGAGTGTATTTGTGTGTGTCTCTCTCTTCAGTCTCTCTTTCTGCGTAGTTTCTGGTATTGACACAATGCTTCGGGGAGAGAGCGGAGCAGTGCGATTTTTGGGGGATTGAGACATGGCTATTGGGAGAGTGTGGGGAGGCAGTGTGATTAGATTGGGATTGATACGAGGGCATGTGGAGGGAGCGGGGTAGTGGGATTAGTTTGGGGATTAATACAGGGCTATGGGGAGAAAGCAGGGCAGTGGGATTAGTTTGGGGATTGAAAAAGGGCTAAGGGGAAAGAGTAGGAAAGCGGGATTAGTTTGCGATTGATACACGGCTATGGGGAGTAAGAGGGGCATTGGGATGAGTTTGCGGATTGATAAAGGGCTAAGGGGAGAGAGCGGGGCAGTGGGATTAGTTTGGGGATTGATACAGGGCGAAGGGGAGAGAGCGGAGCAGTGGGATTAGTTTGGGGATTGATACAGGGCGAAGGGGAGAGAGCGGAGCAGTGGTATTAGTTTGGGGATTGATAGAGGTCTAAGGAGAGAGGGTGGGTCAGTGGAATTAGTTTGGGATTGATACAGGCGTATCGGGAGAGAGCAGGACAGTGGGATTAGTTTGGCATTGATACAGGGTTTTAGGGAAACAGTGGGGCAGTGGGATTAGTTTGGGTGAGATTGAGCAGCCATTTTACATGAGATATGTGGTGGCCATTTTATACCAGGATTCATATTACAGGGACCGAGAGAGAGACAGACAGACAGACAGACAGAGAGAGCGAGACAGAGAGCGAGAGAAGACAGAGATAGAGAGTGACAGAACGTGAGAGACAGAGAGAGAGACACACAGAGAGGGAGACAGACAACCGAGAGAGACAGAGACAAAGAGCGAGAGATACTGAGACAGAGAACGCGAGAGACAGAGAGAGACGAAGACAGAGAGAGACAAAGTGAGAGAGAGAAACAGAGAGAGATAGAGACAGAGAGCGAGAGAGAGAGAGCCAGAGAGATAGAGAGACAGAGAGAGAGGGAGAGAGATGGACAGAGTGAGAGAGAGTGAGAGAGAGAGAGAGAGGCAACGACAGAAAAGAAAGAGAGTGAGAAAGAGAGACAGAGACAGACATAGAAAGAGAGAGAGAGAGACAGAGAGAGAGTGAGACGGTGGATGACTAAGAAATACAGAGATAAAGGGAGAGACAGAGAGAGACAGATAGAGAAATATAGAATGAGATAGATATATACAGAGAGGGAGAGAGAGACACATAGAGAGACAGAGAGAGACAAAGAAAGAGACAGAGAGAGAAGGAAAGATAGAGAGAGAGAGAGTGAAAGAGATAGGAAAAGAAAGATATAGAATATCGAAACATAGAAAACAGATGCAGGATTAGGACATTCGGCCCTTCGAGCCTGCACTGCCATTCAATGAGTTCATAGCTGAACATGCAACTTCAGTACCCCATTCCTCCTTTCTCGCCATACCCCTTGATTCCCCGAGTAGTAAGGACTACAACTAACTCTTTTTTGAATATATTTAGTGAATTGGCCTCAACAACTTCTGTGGTAGAGAATTCCACAGGTTCACCACTCTCTGGGTGAAGATGTTTCACCTCATCTCGGTTATAAATGGCTTACCCCTTTTCCTGAGACTGTGACCCCTGGTTCTGGACTTCCCCAACATGAATAAGAACATAAGAAAATAAGAATTAGAAACAGGAGCAAGCCATCTAGCCCCTACAGCCTGCTCCGACAGCCAACAAGATCACGGCTGATCTCGCCATGGACTCAGCTCCACATATCCGCCCGCTCACCATAACTCTTAATTCCCTTATTAGTAAAAAATCTCCCTATCTGTGATTTGAATATATTCAATGAGCTAGCCTTAACTGCTTCCTTGGGCAGAGAATTCCTCAGATTCACAACCCTCTGGGAGAAGAAATTCTTGCTCAACTCGGTTTTAAATTGGCTCCCCCATATTTTGAGGCTGTGCCCCCTAGTTCTAGTCTCCCCGACCAGTGGAAACAACCTCTCTGCTTCTATCCTGTCTATCTGCTTCATTATTTTAAATGTTTATGTAAGATCATCCCTCATCCTTCTGAACTCCAACGAGTAAAGACCCAGTCTACTCAATCTATCATCATAAGATAACCCCCTCATCTCCGGAATCAGCATAGTGAATCGTCTCTTTACCCCTTCCAAAGCTGCTATGTACTTACTTAAGTACGGTGACCAAAATTGCACGCAGTACTCGAGGTGCGGCCTCACCAATACCCTGTACAGTTGCAGCAGGACCTCCTTGCTTTTGTACTACATCCCTTTCGCATTGAAGGCCAACATTCCATTCGTCTTCCTGATTACCTGCTGCACCTGCAAACTAACTTTTTGGGATTCATGCACAAGGACCCCCAGCTCCCTCTGCAAAGCAGCATCTTGTAATTTCTCCCCCATTCAAATAATATTCCTTTTACTGTTTTTTTTTCCCCAGGGTGCATGACCTCACATTTGTCGACATTGTATTCCATCTGCCAAACCATAGCCCATTAGCTTAACCTATCTAAATCGCTTTGCAGCATCTCTGTGTCCGCTACACAACCCGCTTTCCCACGAATCTTTTTTTCATCTGCAAATTCGGTTACACTGCACTCTCTCCCCTCTTCCAAGTCATCTATCTATATTGTAAACAGTTGTGGTCACAGCACCGATTCCTGTGGCAAAGCACTAATCACCGATTTCCAACACAAAAAGGACCCATTTATCCCGACTCTCTGCTTTCTGTTAGCCAGCCAATTTTCGATCAATGCTAATACATTTCCTCTGAATCCGCGTAGCTTTATCTTCTGCAGTAACCTTTTGTGTGCACCTTATCGACTACCTTTTGGAAATCTAAATACACCACATCCATCGGTACACCTCTATCCACCATGCTCGTTATATCCTCAAAGAATTCCAGTAAATTAGTTACACATGATTTCCCCTTCATGAATCCATGTTGCGTCTGCTTGATTGCACTATTCCTATCCAGATGTCCCGCTATTTCTTCCTTAATGATAGCTTCAAGCATTTTCCCCACTACAGATGTTAAAATAACCGGCCTATAGTTACCTGCATTTTGTCTGCCCCTGTGTTAAACAGAGGCGTTACATTAGCTGCATTCCAATCCTATGGCACCAGCCCAGAGTCCAGAGAATTTTGCTTGATTGTACCGAATGCATCTGCTATAACTTCCGCCATCTCTTTTAGTACCCTGGGATGCATTTCATCAGGACCAGGGGAATTTTCTATCTTGAGTCCCATTAGACTGTCCAGAACTAACCCCCTTGTGACAGTGATTGTCTCAAGGTTCTCCCTTCCCACATTCCCGTGACCAGCAATTTATGCCATGGTTTTTGTGTCTTCCACTGTGAAGACCGAAGCAAAATAATTGTTTAAGGCCTCAGCCATTTCCACATTTCCCATTATTAAATCCCCTTTCTCATCTTCTAACGGACCTACATTTACTTTAGTCACTCTTTTCCGTTTTATATATTGATAAAAGCTTTTCCTTTCTGTTTTTATGTTTTGCGCAAGTTTACATTTGTAATCTATCTTCCCCTTCTTTAGTGCTTTCTTAGTCATTCTTTGCTGTCGTTTAAAATGTTCCCAATCTTCTAGTTTCCCACTATCGTTGGCCACCTTATAGGCATTGGTTTTGAATTTGATACTCTCCTTTATTTCCTTGGTTATCTGCGGCTGGTTATCCCTTCTCTTTCCGCCCTTCTTTTTCACTGGAAGATATTTTTGTTGAGCATTATGGAAGAGCATCTTAAAATCCTCCACTGTTCCTCAATTGTGCCACCGTTTAGTCTTTGTTCCCAGTCTACTTTAGTCAACTCTGCCCTCATCCCACTGTAGTCCCCTTTGTTTAAGAATAGTAAGCTCGTTTGAGACACAACTTCCTCACTCTCAATCTGTTTTACAAATTCAAC